>NC_089844.1:163962756-164207756 GCF_035609145.1 Eleutherodactylus coqui
ATGGACCGCACAGAAGCCCTGCGGTCCACCGAGGGTGAAGATCCCAGCGGCCATCTTCACCAGGTAAGTAAGAAGTCACCGGAGCGCGGGGATTCAGGTAAGCACTGTCCGGGTTTCTTTTTTAACCCCTGCATCGGGTTGTCTCGCGCCGAACGGGGGGGCTATTGAAAAAAAAAAAAAACCGTTTCGGTGCGGGACAACCCCTTTAACTTCCTCACTGTTCAGGTGTTTGCATAGGCCTCGTTGTACATAGAGACCAAGAGTAATCTCCTTAACAGCCTTGATACCTTCACAATCGCTATGGGTCAAATTTTTGATGATCTGAACCATTGTGCTGAAGGGAGGTTGCATTACCTACGACAAGGATGACGTTCCGTTGCAGAGTATACAGCATAATTTCGTTGCTGGGTGAAGTATACCAGTGATGTCAGCATACAACAAGCTTTTCCACAGCTTCCACTATACACCATAGCCAGTTTAGGACAAAGTGCTGTAAATATATGGAACTTGGTCCCGGGCTTTAGACTCGTCCAATAGTAAAAATACGGAACCCAGCTGCACAACAAAGCCAATTCCGTCGGGGATTATCTGAGTGGGTAAAGGATGAACTTGCCAGAGTAGAGACCCCTGATAACGTGGAAGACTTCATTCAGCTGTGCATTCGAATTGACCAGAGACTTTCCAAGCGGCAAAGAGAGAGACTGCGGGGTTTGGGCACCAACACCCCTTACTCCTTCAGTCAATCCACATTGAATCCCCCGCCGAGGACTGAAGCTGCACCAGAACTGATGCAGGTTGATGTCATCCGCAAACCCCTTTACCCACGGAAAAAGAACAGTGCCGTGTGGAAAATCTGTGCCTTTATTGTGGGAGCTCAGGACATTATGCCTTAAACTGTTAGTTCCAAAGTACTGTCACCTTAGCCAACGTCAAGACCACGACCAATCCAGCCATCATGAAACAAAGGGATGACCCCAAATACACCTTTGCACCGGTCGTCCAAGATAATGTGAAAACCCTATCCTTTGCTCTACCATTTTGTCTTCCCAATAGAGATCTTAACGGGTAATCAGAAGACGACATGCTCAGCGATGTTGAACTTAGGAGCGGGAGGAAACTTCATGGACTTAGGATCCACTTCTGACAAAAACATTGTAACCAGACTTAAGCCCATAACGATCGATATGGAAACCTTGGATGGATCACCCTTGTCCTCGGGACCCATCACACAGGAGATCATCAAACTGGAGCTCCTTATGAAACTTGACCATCAAAAAAACAAACAGCTTCCAGCTCATCTTGTCCCCTAAATTTCTTGTGATTCTCAGGATTCCAGGTTCTCTACCCATAATCCCTCTATTAACTGGGAATCAAGGACCATTGCCTTCCCTTCAGAATACTATAAAGAGAACTGCAAAATAGCACTATCCACCCCTAAACCAGTGCAAGACTTTGAGGATGGTCAACAGGATTTTGAGAAATTACTCGTTCAATACCATATGTTCAGTGATGTCTGCAGCAATAAGAAAGCTGACAAGCTGCTGTATAAATGTTCTTTTGAGCTGCTCCCTGGATCTTCTATTCCAGTGGTCCCCAACCTTTTTGGCACCAGGGAACGGCTTCAAGCAAGAACATTTTTACAAGGCCCGGCAGGGTTGGGAGGGACATGGGCGGGGCTTTGGTTCTATGGGGTGGGGTTATGAAGGGGGTTGGGGTTTAGTGCATACTTATTCAATTATGACATTTAGAATGTCCTGGCAGTACACACATAGGGCAGTATAATATATCCCACCACCCTGCTTGGCAGCACACACATAGGGCAGTATATAATCTATTCCCCCCCAGCACACACATAGGGAAGCATATAATTTATCTCCCCCCCAGCACACACATAGGGCAGCATAGCATTTATCTCCCCCCCCCCAGTAATAGACAGCCCTCCCCAGTAATAAGCAGCCTCCCCCCAGTAATTAGCTGCCCCCCCAGTAATTAGCAGCCCCCCCAGTAATTAGCAGCCCCTCCCCCTGTAATAAGTAGCCCCCCCCCAAGTAATAGGCAGGCCCTCCACCAGTAATAAGCAGCCCCCCCAGTAATAGGCCTCCCCCCCTGTAATTGGCATCCCCCCAGTAATAAGCAGCCCCCCCAGTAGTAAGCAGCCCTCCCAGTAATAAGCAGCCCTCCCAGTAATAAGCAGCCCCCCCAGTGATAAGCAGCCACCCCCCGTAATAAGCAGCCCCCAGTAGTAAGCAGCCGCCCCAGTAATAAGCAGCCCCCCCCCCCCAGTTGTAAGCATCCCCCCAGTAGTAAGCAGCCCCCCAGTAGTAAGCAGCCCCCCCAGTAGTAAGCAGCCCCCCCAGTTGTAAGCAGCCCCCCCAGTAACAGGCAGCCCCCCCAGTAACAGGCAGCCCCCCCCCAGTAACAAGCAGCCCCCTCCCCAGGTTGTAATCAGCCCCCCCCCCAGTAACAGGCAGTCCCCACAGTAATAAGCAGCCCCCCTCAGTAGTAAGCAGCTCCCCCAGTTGTAAGCCGCCCCCCCCCAGTAACAGGCAGCCCCCCCAGTTGTAAGCAGGCCCCCCAGTAACAGGCAGCCCCCACCCCTCAGTAATAGGCCGTCCCCCCCAGTAATAACCAGCCCCCTCCAGTAATTAGAAGCCCCCCAGTAGTAAACAGCCCCCCCAGAAATAAACAGCCCCCCCCAACCCATATACTTACCTCCTCCCTGCTGTCAGCGTCGCTCTCTCTCTGCTTGCCCTGACGTAAGTGTGCAGCCTGGCACACTTCATCCCTGAGTCCTCTCCTGCGGAACTAATGAGCAGGGGACTCGGGGAGGAGGATCCTGGCTGCACACTGACGTCAGTGTGCGCCGGGATCAGCGCGATTACCAGCTGGGAGCTGCGGCGCCCCCGCTGGTAATTGCCTCAGTGGTCAGCGGTGTCGGCACGCCGCGGGCCACATAACACGAGGCAACAGGCCGGATTCGGCCCACGGGCCTTGTGTTTAGAAGAAAAGAAGAAAAGTTCCGGCGGTGCCGCAGACCGACGCTAACCACCTAACGGCCCGGTCCGCGGACCGGTGGTTGGGGACCCTTGTTCTATTCCGCTTAGGTGTAGCTACAATCTCTCAGAACCAGAGTTAAAGACTCTTTGGAAAAATTTGGATGAAAATCTAAAGAAGGGCTTCATCCGGCTTCTTCCTTCCCGCTGGAAGCTCCCATTTTCTTTGTTGAAGAGAAAGATTCTACTCTTTGACCGTTCATTGATTACGGGGAACGTAACAAGATTACTGTCAAGAATCGCTATCCTCTTCCGTTAATCCCAGAACTGTTGGAGAGGTTTCAGGCAGCCAGGGTCTTTACTAAACTGGATCTCAAAGGAGCATATAATCTGGTACGAATCTACCCCAGAGATGAATAGAACATTGCTTTCAGAACAAGATATGGACACTTCGAATCTCTATTGATGCCGTTCGGTCTCTGTAATGCTTCCACTTCCAGCACTTTATCAATTACGTATTTTGAGACTTGTACAAGAAGGCTTGTGGCAGCATAAATTGGTGCAAAAAATCTTCAAAATTTATTCCTCCATATCAAAAAAATCCTATGTTTCGACCATAGCATAGGTCTTTGTCAAGCATAAAGTGTTACCATCGACATCCACAGTATTTATAACAAGACATACAAATAAGTATGTCAATCACATTAGAGCTAAAACACATGTGATGAATCCTCACAATTACACAGCTGTAAACACACATACAAAATGTTTAAAACATATCTCAAAACAGTTTAGAAGGTATGCCTTCATGTGTGTCTCGTCCACATGCCATCTCCGTGAGTCATCCACCGGCGTCTTACATCCTTTCAATGTGCTGGATAACCAACAATGCATAGCGTCGCTTGGGTCCACTGTGCATGTGCATTTTCAAGTCCCTTCCTGGTTGGGTTCAATAGAGTTCTGCTGGTAACCCTGCTCCTCTCTATTGGTATTTTGAGACCTGTTGAATCCACTTGTAGTGGCATATCTCAACGACATCCTCATCTTCTCTGACAATTTGGAGGAACATTGCAGGCCCATTCAGGTGGTCTTGGAACAACTCCAAAAGAATAACCTCTACATCAAGTTAGAGAAGTGTGAGTTTGAACAGACCCAAATGAATTTCTTGGGATACATTACCTCTCCAAACGTCTTAAGCATGGATCCCAACAAGATTAAAGCCATCCTGGACTGGCCCATTCCAAGAAATTTGAAGGAAGTATAGTGCCTGATTGGTTTAGCGAACTTCTACAGAACATTTATCAAGGACTTCTCAAAAGTCATCTCTCCCATCACCTCCCTCACAAAGAAAGTGCACACGTTTTCCTGGTCCCCGGAGACACAAGTCACTTTGGAGAAACTAAAGACTCTGTTTACTTCAGCACCAGTACTGATCCACCCAAGACCAGAAGTGCCTTTTGTTGTGTAGGTGGATGCCTCCAACTCCACTGTGGGAGCTATCCTATCACAACGAGTCAGAGATAAGATGCAACTACATCCTTGTGCATCTCTGTCCTACACCTTCTCTCCCATGAAGAAAAACTATGATGTCAGGTACAAGGAACTTCTAGCCATCAAGCTGGCTTCCAGCGAATTGAGACACCTCTTGGAAGGAGCCAATCATTCAGTAACGGTTCTTACTGACCACCAAAATTTAGAATTTCTTCATAATGCCAAGAAGTTATCTGGGAAACAAATATGATGGGCCCTGTTCTTCTCCAGGTTCAACTTTGTTGTGTCCTACCGCCCCAGTTTCTGAAATGGCAAGGCAGATGCATTCTCCAGGATATTTTTAGAGCCTGAAAAGTAGTTAAATACAGACCATACAATTCTCCCCCCCCCCCCCCCCCCACACACAATTTTTTTTAGGTATCCTGCCTTCTGAAGACTTCCTAAAAAAGCTTAAAGGGGTTGTCCCGCGCCGAAACGTTTTTTTTTTTTTTTCCAATAGCCCCCCCGTTCGGCACGAGACAAACCCGATGCAGGGGCTTAAAAAAAAAACCGCACAGTACTTACCCGAATCCCCGCGCTCCGGTGACTTCTTACTTACCTTGTGAAGATGGCCGCCGGGATCTTCACCCTCGGTGGACCGCAGGGCTTCTGTGCGGTCCATTGCCGATTCCAGCCTCCTGATTGGCTGGAATCGGCACATGTGATGGGGCGGAGCTACGAGGGCAGCTCTCCAGCACGAGCAGCCCCATTCAAAACGGAGAAGACCGGACTGCGCAAGCGCATCTAATCGGGCGATTAGACGCTGAAAATTAGACGGCACCATGGAGACGGGGACGCTAGCAACGGAACAGGTAAGTGAATAACTTCTGTTTGGCTCATATTTAATGCACGATGTATATTACAAAGTGCATTAATATGGCCATACAGAAGTGTATACCCCCACTTGCTTTCGCGGGACAACCCCTTTAAGGGAGGCTACAAAAGTGATACTTTCCTGAGTCATCCTTCTAAGGATGTAAAGCTCTTTTCCAAGAATGGACTTTTAGAGGCAAGAACACTAACTATACGTTTCTGAGGCTGGTCGACTCAAAGTTCTTAAACTGGTCTACGATTACAAGCTGGCCAGTAACCTTGGGATCACAAAGATTCTGTTACTCCTGCTTTGTTCCTTCTGGTGGCCCAACTGCAGAACAAGACACCACGAGCTTGCCCTCTGCGTTTCCTATAATCTCTGCCAATCCCATCCAGGCTTTGGGGATCTATATCGATGGACTTTATAGTGGACCTGCCCCCCTCAAAAGCAACGACTACCATCCTGGTTGTTGTGGACCGACTTACGAAGATGGCTCACTTTGCCCCCATAGAAAAGATTCCCATCACCGAGCACACCAAGGAGTTGATGATCTGGGAGGTTTTCAGACTGCATGGATTACCAGGTGAAGTAGTTTTGGACAGGGAGGTTCAATTCCCATCTAAGTTCTGGAAGGGTTTTTGCATGGCTCTGGGCATCATTATTAACTTGTCTTCTGCTTTTCACCCCCAGTCCAATGGTCAGACCGAGAGAATGAATCAGAGTTTGGAACAATATCTCTGATGTTTTATTTCACCATCTCCAGGACGACTGGGTGAAGTATCTATCAACAGCACAGTTTACGAATAATAATGCTCAGCATAATTCTACCGCCCAGAGACCATTCTATGTCAACTACAGGACGCACCCGTTTTTCATTCCTGGCCTTCCTGCCAACACTCCCGTTCCGATGGTCAACCACACATTGGCACAAACTCAAAAGGAATTAAAAGAGGCCTTGTGGGAAGCTCAGGAGGCCTACACAGAAGTGGCAGACTGACATCGTCAAGCGGCTCTCCCTTTCTGGGTTGGAGAGAAGGTATGGTTATCCACCAGAAATCTGAAAATCCAAATACCTTCTCCCAAACTTGGGCAAAGGTTTATTTCCAATTACAGCGAAGGTCGGCCAGGCGGATTTCCACTTGAAGCTCCTGGGCAGCCTAAAAATTCACCCAATCTTCCTTGTATCCCTACTGAAGCCATTCCAAGAGAATACCTTCCCTTGAGTCAGCAACTGCCTCCCCCTCCTGTGCAGGTTTGGGGGCATTATGAGTACATCGTAGAAAGGATCTTGGACTCCCGAACATACAAGGTAAAACTGTAGTACCTGGTGCAGTGGCGGAGATATGGGCCGAAGAAAAACCCGTGGGAGCCAAAAGGGAACATGCATACACCGAGACTACCATCGAAGGTACCTAGGAAAGCTAGCCTCTGGGATGTGCAGGGGGGCTACTGTCAGGACTTGAGTCGGGAACCCCCTGTACTTCCAGCAGCAGCCCTTCTTATTGAGGCCTCAGCTCTTTGGACAGTTCCCTTGCATATCTGTTGCCTTGATCCCAGATCCTGTTAACTCAGCCCATGTCCTAGCTCTGCTCTTGATTAGACTTCCTATAAAAGCCTGGCCCTGCCACTGCACAGTTTCATCCAGCTCCACATTGCCTGCTTCTCCGCTATTTCTGCAAAATCTCCTAATATTGACTTCTGGCTTCCTCTCTGACTAAGTTACCCGCCGCATCCATTTATATTGCAAACCAAGACTTCCCAATGATGATTTCTGGCTTCCACTCTGACACACAATTTCCCCATTGCTGCTCCTTGCTGGGTAGAATGCCCCCTGAGGCCTCCCCTGTGGTTAGTCTATTCCCCAACCTACCAAATGTCTTACCTGCTGGACAGGCCTCTTCATTACCAGAATCTACAGGACTATATACCACACCACTCATCCAGCAGAGGCTTATGTTGCGCCCAAGATGGCTGCCAACTTTCACCTGAATCTTCTGCGCTGCTGTAGGTCTCTGAGGTTAGCGCCTACTACCTCCTGCCTAACAAACCCGCAGTTTCATTTGTTGCATCAACCACTTATGTACAATTGCCCAGTGCCTCCATGTATCCTTGTGATTACTAGGCTATTACAATTTTACAGGATCGTGCACTACACCACACCACTAGTTCACCAGAGGGCAATGCTGTACCCAAGATGGCTGCCAATTTTCACCTGAATCTTCCGTGTTGCTGTGGGTCTCTGTGATGTTAGCCAATCCTCCGTAACTTGTCTCCTTGGCTTTTCTCGGTGACACTTTGGAGGGCTTATTGTGCTTTCCTATCATCTCCCTGAACCCACTGGTACTGATGTCAGCATACAACAACATTTTCCACAGCTCCCACTATACGTCATAACCAGTTTAGAACAAAGGCTGTAAATATATTGAACTTGGTCTCCGGCTTTAAACTCGTCCGACAGCAAAAATATGGCACGGCATTAAAGTTCCTGCAATGGAACAGGAGCAGGTTGGGTGCTCGGTTGTCGAGGCCACCAAGAATCTGGTTGAGAACGGCTTTCAACAGCTTCTGCCTTAAATTTGCAGGATACATAACGTTCAATGAGCCACATGCAGAAAATAGAGGAATGAGTTTCCTCCATTGGACTCGGCAATCAGTCCCCATCATGGTAGATCTGCCAGTGACTGTTGACACACTATTTTTTCCTGTAACTACAGCTCCTATGGAAGCCCCAGCTACTGTAGAAAACTGTCAAGTTAAAAAAAAAAAAGAAATACAGCGTGAATGTCCCACGGATGTCTTATATGATGTCATGGAGGACACAGATGTTAATAAATAGTTACAAAAATAAATTAAAAATTACAGAATACAATACAAATACACAACTGTATGTAGACAACGACCCACCTCCGACACCAACCTAAAGTGTTGGCACATCTGTGCTGTAATCTGAGACTATATAAATTATATACCAAAACATCTGAAACAAAGCAGAAAAATGCAGCACTGTTTACACTGTTTACCTTTACAATTACCAAGAAAATTGCCAGAGGCAGGAGAATATCCTGATGGTTATAACCTCCCAAAGACTAAA
The DNA here is from genome assembly GCF_035609145.1 of Eleutherodactylus coqui. Lineage (NCBI taxonomy): Eukaryota > Metazoa > Chordata > Amphibia > Anura > Eleutherodactylidae > Eleutherodactylus > Eleutherodactylus coqui. The sequence goes on from NC_089844.1 coordinate 163,971,185, forward strand.
TAATAAATTGTATACTTTATTAATATATATGCGCTCAAAAAAGGACAAAGACACGTTAAAATAAAGAAGTAGGTGGCTGAACTAGATCTTGACTATGTCGATAGAGGAACTAAATGTATGTTAGCTAGGCAAGCTGAAAGGGCAATCATTTATATCCACTATCATATTCACACAGCATACAGTCAGGGAAACAATATAACTGTAGACAGCCAATACTGGGATGCACAGGGTGTTAGTTGATAGAGGTGCAGCCAAAATATAAGATTCAGTACATTGCTATGCTAATGTGTCTTAATCACAGTTGTAAGAAATTTGTTAGAAAAAAAACCTATTTGGACTCATTGGTGAAAAATACAAGGAGATTATTTCACCACTGGCCCAAGGAATCTGTTGGTGATCCAGGTAAAAATTTCTAGATGCTCTTTATTTTCAAATAAGATGATAACAGCAGGTACAGAACGCGTTTTGGCGTAAACATACGCCTTTATCAAGCATATAATAACATGATGGGTAATAGGTGACGTGATGACATCTCCCTTATATCGCACGAGGTCACATGCCCTCTTTCAATAAACTTTATCAAAAAAACATGTATAAGGAGAGATACCATTCCAAAATAGCATAAAGAAGGTATAAAATCACTAGACTGTCTAGTAACTACAAGCCTAAATCCCGAGTGGAACACATTTGCATTCCAAATTGCAGACATGTTTGGTCTGCTAGTCATGTTTGACGCTGGGGTGACATCATCCCGGCCAACGGGGATTCCGGCAGATGGGGAACTGACTTGTGAAACATTTCAGGTGAACCCCTGAACAACTTATACTAAAAAATTCTTTTGACCATCATGTTATTATATGCTTGACAAAGGCGTATGTTTACGCCGAAACGCGTTGCATTTGGAACCTGTTGTTATCATCTTATTTGAAAATGAAGAGCATATAGAAACTTTTACCTGGATCACCAACAGATTCCTTGGGCTAGAGGGAGTGGGTTCTTTCTTAACTTGAGTTTGAGGAGATTCCCTCCCCCCTTTTCCAAGTAGGTGGCATTATAATTTCCTTGTATTTTTTACCGCATGAGCGCAAAAATGTTTTTTTTCTTACAAATTTCTTATATTTTCACTCCTATCTTTTACAATTTTGGGGGGCTTACGTTTCTTTTGCTGCTCTCCACACTCATGCATTTTCTGTGGATTTAAAAGAACACCCTGTCAAAATTATGACTATATCATTAGACTATTACAGTCATCTACTGCATTACATCGAGGCGTTGTCCTTCTCCCACTTTAATTACAGTTGTGACATTGGCTAGAAATGTCAGAGAGATCTCTGGATATTCATATAGCATATGAGCTGCTGTGCTGGTATGCTGCACTGCTGTGTTATCCAGTAAACTGCTATGCTGATTGTGCATTGAACACAGTTGTGATAGAGATTAGCCATGTCACAGTGGTCTCTAGTACACACATACAGCATGCAGTGTTTTGGGAAATGGTGTGACTTTTGGCAGTCAGAGAAGTCTCTATTAAACCACAAAGGGACTGCCTAGATGTATGGCTATCTATAAACATATATTGTATAGTGGAGCCATCTTTAAATCCAATCTAAAAAACATATAACACATGCCCTGGGAGGGCAAGTGTTATATGTTTATGGCTCCACTATACAATATATGGTTATAGATAGCAATATTGAACCTGGGTTAACTGAAAATCCGAAACTAAAAACCTCAAAACAATGCACCAGACTCATCTCCACCCCTCGCACCCTTCTTAAAATGATTCTTGCTTCCCTTTCACACTGGTCTGTTTTTGACCATTTTAACCAAATCTCCAAACGGCCATCTGCCATTGTCACATCAGATCCCAATAATCCCCTCCTACTTTTGCACTAGGGGCAACCAACTCCCTAATCCAGAAAGCCTTGAAAAAGGCCAATGACAAAGCCAACTAAAATAAAACCACTTCTGGACCATTATAACAAACTTTCTCCACTGCCCTACCCAGCTGCCCCAACAACACGAAAATAAATTGGTCTCGTTTATTCTTCAACTTCCTACCCTTCCTAAAACCTTTAAGGGCCTGTTTAACCATGAAGGTTTTTGTCACCTCCTGTAGCCCCCGGAATCTGAAACCAAAGGCCAACGCCGTCAACTCACGGTTAACCTTTGCCGCAGACCAACCTCCCTCAGAAGCTTCTCCCAATAAGCTTCTCACAATAATGCCCGGTCCTCAACTCGTCTGAACTTACATCCCCTATGCTTTCTACCCATTGCTACCACTCACGACACGCTGCCTCATATGCTGTCCATGTACCCATCACCAGTAACCCTTGAATCAGGTGACCCACCACATGTCAACGAGCCTCCAAAGTTGCAGAGGGGATTGTCTCCCTTCCAATTCCGCTTCCGGCACCTGCAATCGGCAAACTATCCCACTGAAAGTGAGTCAGCAATATCATTCTCAACACCAGGAACATGTCTCGCCAGCACCCACGCATTTAATGACAAACATGACAACACCAAGTGGCGCAAAAAAAATCTATCACTGGAGGACAATGAGCGGTCATTGAATTAATGGCTTGTAGCACGCCCATGTTGTCACAGTAAATATTTACCTTCTTGTTCCTGAATCAATCTCCCCATATCGTCACTGCCACCACAATCGGAAAAAGCTCCAACACTGCCAAATTTTTTACCAACCCAGCCTCGGTGGGCCAAGCAGCCGCGCAACACTTACTTCTGAAAAACGCCCTGATTTCTGTGCTTCCAGCTACATACATAAAAAGCTTGCACTCAACATAGCCCACCCCTCGGACATAAACATGGACCTCCCATTGTATTTTTTGAGAAATATGAGCCATACTTCCAAATCAGCCTTCAATCCCCTCATGACCCTGATAAAATAATGTGCCGATTTCACACCAGCTGTAGCCTGAGCCAATTTTCGACAGAAAATGCGGTCCATGGGCATAATTCTGCACGCAAAGTTTAATTTCCCCAACTAAGATTGCAAATTCCGAAGGGAAATTTTTCTGATAGCTTACGTCTTCTCAAGGTCCTGTTTTAGCGATTCTAATTTATTTTGAGGCAACCGGTATTCCATTTCTTCCGAATCAATAGTGATATCTAAAAAACTCAGGCATGTCGCTGACCCTTGAGTTTTTTCAGGGGTCAATGGAACAACAAAATGTCTGGCCACTCATTGCACCGTAGTTAACAAAGAGACGCAAATGGATGAATTAGCCGTGCTAAGGGATAAAAAATCATCTAAATAGTGGATAACCGACTAAACTCCTGCTATATCGCAAATTACCCATTCTGTAAATGAACTAAAAGTCTCAAAATACGTACAAGAAATAGAACAGACCATTGGCAAACACCTGTTCATAAAAGTCGAACCATTCAAATAACATCCCAACAAGCAACTACTGTCAGTATGAATTGGCAGCAAACAAAAAGTTGATTCATTGCTGTTTTTTGCCAACATCACTCTGGCCCGTAAATATGCACCCATTTCACTGCCACGTTGAATGACATATAAACCACCAAACGAAGATCAGGGTCTATACCATCGTTCACTGATTAACCTTTTGAGTACGACAAATAGTGAATCAGACAAAACTTATTCAGCTCTTTTTTGGGTACCACTCCAAGGCGGGATCGCTTCACAGAAGGATAATGAAGAACCCACCATTCAACCTTAACTAACCTCCTTTTGCAATTTTTTTCCTCACTACGCCGATCTCAAAAAGGGAACATGGTGCACTGAATGACAGATATGAAAACCTTCCGTAAAACCCTTAAGCAACATCTGCACTTTTTCCTGATTTGGGTATCTATTTATATAAGGGAACATCCTTTGAAGATTAACCAGCATCGTCCCTTTTTCCACTACCCCCACCTCCCTTTCCTAAAGCAACGGGACGAACCATGCGACGTACCATTGCACACCAAGCAGATGTACTTGAATCTATATGTAGATCCAAATTTGCATTTCTCACCTTTTGAACTACCAACATACTCCCGTCTTCTTACCTCCCAACTGTCCCATTTGTTTTCCAACCTCACTATGGTGATGCGTACATCGGCGCGGGCCTAGCCGGTATCCATATGTGATGGCTATGTGGGCGGTGATGGGTCCCGTGCATGCCTGATGGATGCGTCAGACTCCAGAGCATTGTGACGTCTCGCGATATCCCGGCAGCTCACGTGCATGCGCATTGAATAGGATCAGACACTGGTGATTTAGATATGAAGGAGATGACGGAGGTGTGATATGAGTTACCTTTTATGTATGTAATTAAGTTATTATACACAGTTGTGTGTTCTATGCACTCATTGGTTGATGTCTATGTTAGGTGTTATTTATACCATGTATTATCACATTGGCTGGTTATGCTTGACAAAGACCGGTAGCAGACTGATCGAAACATTGCAGCCAATTCTCATGACGGAGGAATAAAGTTTGTTACACTTTTTATTGCATCTGAGTACTGCCTCTGCATTATACTCTCGTTTTCCAACCCCAGTATGGCTACTAGAGCCAGCGGAACCCTGAAAGGAATGCACATAACGATCTGTCGCCATCACCTTCAGCCATAGCCCAATTTCCTTATCATTCCACCTAATGTTAGGCATAACTGCTTTCTGCTGCCGAAATTGCTTGCCATACCGGAGCCACGTCTGGCCCCTATATGTACGATACGCCTCACCTATTGCATTCAAATAACAAAACAACCCCGAACAATTCTCCAGCGCTTTTTCCCCGATAATGCTGGCCAAAATTGCAAAAGCCTGCAACCAATTATAAAAATTCTACAGAATCAAACACCAAGATTTTTTTTCTTCCTCCTCCTTTTTTGTATCCGTCCTTTTTCCATATTGAATTTTTCCAAAGGAAGAAGGCAAAAAAGCTTCACATAATCATCACGCCATATTTTTTTTCACTTCCTTCTTTAAATGCACCTTCAACAGTCCCTGAAAGCACACGTAAACCTCCCCTTTTACCTTGTCATCTAAACAAATCGTATCTCAGTCCTTCTCAGTTTGTATCGCTACCATCACCCGTGAAGTCCCCGAAGTGGTTGTCACCCACTGACTCCCCAGTACAGTCCTCCCATCCTGTAAATTAGCTGACATCCCTGGAGACAACCAGGCCGCAACTGGCGATGGATAAACCTGTCGCCCAAGCCCCATCCCTTGTTCGCATCGGGTCAATAACTCACGCATATTACCCAAAAACAATTGCAAATTCCCCTCACGATGCCCAACCATATCTCCTTCCTTGGTAACCCCCTAACTGTACCACTATCTTCTTCCCTAGCATGATTAGCATTAATAGTGTTCGACAAACGCAACATGAAATTTTGCTTACCCTGCTGCATGGGAGCTGTGAGCCTACTAGCCGTCCACAGCTGATCCAGCCAACCCACGTCATTCCTTGACGTTTCTGTTGTATATTCCTCCCACCACCACTGAACATTCCCGACTTGACCAGGGCCACTTTGTTGCCCGTCCATCTGCGGCACGAACATCACTGACCTTTTGACCACTCTCCCTCACCTCCTCTTCCTCTACTCCGATTACCGATGCACTTAGCCGAGCTCACTGTAGCCCTAGGCGGTACTTCTGGCCCTTTACTTTTCTAATCTCTGTCCCAACTGTGTTTACTGCACAATCAACATAGCAGTGTACTGGATAACATAGAATAACAGCATACTAGCATAGCAGCTCATATGCTATGTGAATATACAGAGATCTTTCACCTGAGTATTGCATGCTGTCTTAATATGATACTGGATATAAATGATTGCTCTTTCAGCTTGCCTAGCTAACATACGCTTAGTTCCTCTATGGACATAGTCAAGATCTAGTTCAGCCACCTAGTCCTTTATTTAAAAGTTCTTTGTTCTTTTTTGAGCGCATATATATTAATAAAGTATACAATTTATTATTTTGTATTTGGGAGGGTATAACCATCAGGCTATTCTCTTGCCTCTGGCAATTTTCTTGGTAATTGTTTGATTAGCCAAGTATACCCTAAAGCTGCATCCGGTACTGGTGTATCTTGACGCCACCGGAAAGTAGGGGTGTGGCAGGCCTCACATAGAGGGATGGCAGTGTCACACCCCTACCTCCGGATTGGTTGTCATTCAGTGTGCTGTGCTGTCCCCCCGCAGCAGTGTCACTCACCAGCCGGCTGCCTCATCTGCTCTACCTCTGGCCGCCAGATACCTGTCCCTCCCTGCATTCTCCAGCCGTAGGCACTCCCACAGTCCCAGCTGTCATCTCTGCCGGGCTGACAGCAGTGTGACCAGCTCCTGCTGTCCACGCCGCTTGCTTCCCCGCGACTTCCCTCAGTGGTGGTGCTGCTCTCTCTTCCTTGACACAGCAGCCGGTGGTGTGCTCCTCAATCTGGTTGCATGTCCGTGCCGGCCATTGGGGGAGTGCAACACTGACTGCAGAGCCGGCACGGCCACTGAACAGCCGCCTTCACAGAGCACTTCACACTGAAAGTGCACCAGGGAGCGCAAATTGTCCACAGCTGCCGGCCTGATGTGGATCAGACTCTCCCTGCCGCTGTGCCAAGAAGCTCTGCGGAATACTGCCTGCAGCAGGGATCAGAACGTTTGGACAGCAGGCGCAGATTCCATCATAACGGCCACAGCACACGTACACCTTTGGCCTCCTGGGACAGCGCCCTGAAGATCCACACTTTGATCTCCAGTGAGCCGGATGAGCCAGCAGAGGCACAGGGGACATGCAACACGCTGCTAAAGGACCTTCAAGGACCTGGGAGAATCCCGCCAATCGGGAGCTAGGGGTGTGACGGGGGCGTTCCTGCATCCAAGCCCTGTTAAACCCCTAGCTTCTGGTGGCGTCAAGATACACCAGTACTGCTGCCTCCTTCCCCTAACAACAATGGCCCTGCAGACTCCAGTGCTACTTTTCTTCTTGTTGTACAACCAACACCCATTTACCTGCACCAGCTCCTGTTACATACAGGGTCCAGCAGTACCATTTTGTCATGTGGACCGTCTCCACTGCTCAATGTCAGTGGATGGCGTCATATTTTGTTGAGACTATCTGGTGGGGAATGCCTATTGGACAGTATTGGTGCCAAGCTCCTAAAAATAATTGAAAAATCCTAATTGTATAATTGCTTGACCTGTAATACTTTATAACTTACACCAGAGGTATATCACCACCTATTCCATAACTGCACCACATACCATACCAAGTGAGCAGCCTGAATTTGAGCCATGTACATTAATTATTGTAAATTTATACATTCAGCAGCTATTTATACTGGATATACATTACTATAAAGACCTTATGGATGTACTATTAGATCTTCACTCACCTTGTATATAGAGGGGGCCGGTGCTCTTCTCTGCTGCTCTTCCTAAACTGGGATGCTCCACTCTGAAGATAAACTCTGCTCCTTGGTCCTCGCTGACTGATGGAGTGAACATTATACATCCTCTATATATAAATGTGTTGTCCTTCTGGCGCTCTGCTGTAAGGTCTGAAATCCTGTATTTATCACCATGAACCAGCGGGAACAGATCCTGACGGTCCTTCTCCTTCTTCAGCCACCTCACACTCAGCACATCGGGGAACACGTTGGACACCTCACACTTCAGGATGGCTGCGATCCCCGCAAGAAGGTTGGGAACAGGAATCTCTCGCAATTCTGGCCTCCATGGAAAATCTAAAAGGAACACAATAAAGGAAGAGAATGTTATACAATGTGTTATAGCTAAACACGGGTCCACGAAAAGTCTTCCACCAAGGCTGTTCCAGACCCGCGTATTGTCACACACCCATCATACGGATATGTATTTACGGTCATTGCTTTTATTTTCTATTGAGTTAATATGGATCTGTATTTGCCCAAGAGAAAATACCAATGAATACAAATAAGGAGGCAAATACAGACAAAAACAGGTCAGGCTGCATTAACACAGCTGTGGCAAATATGGCCGTGTGAATAAGTAGATTTACATTAACTCCATATCATTGATCACACAAGGACCAAATATACTTATCAAAAAGTGGCCTAACTCTTACTAACAGTGGAGTCCATGACATTCCCAACTGCTGCATCTATTTACAAGTCTTACATCCAGAGCAGCGGCCATGCATGAAATAAAGCACAAATCATTAGTGAAATCCTGTGTAATTATCACTGATCACTACAGACGAGGCTCGTTACACCTTTACCTTTATCCCCAGCAGACATCTGCCTCCACTCCCAGCCGTCCATGGACTCATGCTTCCAGGAGACCTTCACCCAGGACTGCGGGCCTTTGAAGAAGCTTCCAGGAAGTTTATACTCGCTGTGTACGCTGTAAGTGCCGTCAGCATTTTTAACTGTTTTATCCAATATCGGGTTTTCTTTATCGTTCCATCTTATCTGGATATCAGCAGGATAAAATTCCTCTATGTCCAAAGTACACAGGACATCACCCGAATTAGTCAGGGACAGTTTTATAGGGCTCCGCACTTTGGGCTTTGCTGCAAAACAATGCAAAACTACAAGTCAGATGTCTACTTCCATAATATGTATTAATAGGAATATCTGTATTTAGACACGAGATATCGCTGTAAGGAGGAATTCAATTATTAGGAGGGAGAAGATTTTTAAATATGGGGTGGAGGTGACAGGAGGAGGTAAATACAGTGTAATGCTGACTCTCTGGGGGATGATGGGCATACAGATAGTAAGAACCTCTCCATCCATCGCCTTCGGTGGTCTATGCATAGATTTCCTCTTTCTCACTTTGGTTCTTCTTTCACATGAGCGCATATCGACCTCCGTTTTCACGGCCAAGCTGATACGCGCTATGTTGGGGGAGAAAAAGCTGGAGAACGGGTGCACAAATCAAACGTTTGTGCACCCATTCAGATGGCCTGGTGAGCCCGGCGATCTCACCAGGCCATCTCCCATTTCCCCTCCCTTCCCATCGCAGGCTCACCTTTCTTCCTTCCCGCTCGTTCTGTGCAATGGGAGGGGGTGGAGCTAAGCACTCATCTGCCCCGCCTCCTCCTATTGACGGCTATGGACAAGGGGCGAGGAGAGGGCAGGTGCTTAACTCTGCCCCGTCCTGACCCCTCCCATTGCACAAAACGAGCGGGGAACAAGAGAGGTGAGCCTGCACAGGGGGAGGAGAACAGAGAGAGGGAGTTTAGCAGCCACGCTGCTAAACTCCCTCCCACCTACGGCTGCTGCCATGGGCTCCCATAGGAGCCCAAGCAGCGGCCGACGTATTCTGGCCCAAAACATAGTTCCAGGACTATGTTTTGGGTCCAACGTAAAAATGCCCGGCGCTATATTGGGTTGGCCAGGCGTTTTTACGTCTCGCAAATATGCCAATGTGATCTGATGCATTGGAATTCAATGCATCAGATCACAGCGCATATCGGCCGGCCGTGAAATGGCCGGCCGATATGCGCTCATGTGAAAGAAGCCTACAATTAAGACCTTTAAACCTCATGTCCACGGGCAAAAGAAGAATTAAAATCCGCAGCGGATTTTAACTCTTCTCCTGCCCGCGGATCCGCACCCCATAGGGATGCATTGACCACCCGCGGGTAGATAAATACCCGCGGATGGTCAATAAAAGTGATTTTAAAAAAAATGGAGCATGAAAAAATCTGGACCATGCTCCATTTACGTGCGGGTCTCCCACGGGGACGGCTCCCGCCGGCTTCTATTGAAGCCTATGGAAGCCGCCCGGATCCGCGGGAGACCAAAATCGGAATTTACTCACCTGCTCCGGATCTTCCCTTCGCCGCGGCTTCATCTTTTTTCCGTCGCGGCCGGATCTTTTTTTCTTCGGGCCGGCGCATGCGCGGGGCACGCAACCGACGTGCCCTGCGCATCCGCCGGGCCGAAGAAAGAAGATCCGGCCGCGACGGAGAGAAGATGAAGCCGCGGCAAAGGGAAGGTCTGGAGCGGGCGAGAAGTGACTTAATTCTTATTTTAATGCCTCATGTCCGCGGGGCAGGAGGGACCCGCTACGGATTCTCCACGGAGAATCTGTAGCGGGCTTGATTTTCCCCGTGGACATGAGGCCTAAGTCAATTGCTAGTCAGGACTGGGTGAGTAATCCAATTAATTTGGTTAATTTGCCATTTCATGTGAACACGATTCTGAATTTCCTGGAAATAGATGACGCCAATCCCCAGCAGCATAAAGGAGAATAATGATCATAGCAAACAGATGCGCTATTCACTATGTGCATCTACAAGAGCAGCAGGGCAAAATGGAGCAGCGGGATGGAAACAAGAAGCAGCTTCTACTTGTGGAGGGGCTCCCTCACCCCACCGCTGGTTAGTCCAAGTACAGGAAAGATGTGGAGTTCTGCATGGAAGGCTTGTTTGTCAAGGAGATGAAGACACGGTAGGTTGGGAGGAAGCTGCCGAGGAGCCTGGCACCGCTGTCATCTCCAGCTATCTAGCACCCAGCTGCCTGACAGTCATCCAAACATATAGGCTATAGGAATATGCAAGATAAAGAATTTAACACCTAAAATAACAAACATACATGAGGTAATTATATTTTGCCTGTTTCCGAATCACATTCCCTATGGGGATTACAATGAGCTACCTAATAAGATAGTACACAATATGTGAGATAAGACAGTAGAAAATTGGGCCAGAGCTATGCTCTTCCTTTTGAGATGTCCTAGATCACACAGTAATATTCATGCTAATTTGGGTTACCGCATAATGGTCTGTCATAAATGGTGACTTCTAAATGCACACTTTTCCAGGAAAGCTGCAGATAATTGACTGAGGACAATAGTAAGCCTCATGTAATGTTTATGGGCACGGCCTGCTAAATGATTTTATTTGTTCAATCTTACTACAGATGAGGGAGTAGTTAGTGCAAGCTATGGATTGTCTAGATTATCAATTTTTTCCAGTATTAGGGCGAGCTAACCAACTAATAACCCAGCCGTGTAGGAGTCATCCATATACGCTGGTCAAAAGATTCTCTAAATGCTACTGGGGAGGAGCAAGGTCTGAGTACAAGTAGTTGACACGACTGGGGGTAAGCCCTCGGGAAGTCCAGCTGCTGATGCACCTCATGATGAAAGGAAAGGACTGCGCTGTACCAAAGCTCACATATTAGCAACATGGACTGTGCGTGCCATGAGTCTAGGGACATGTGACATTGTGAAATGACAAGACTTAACATTGATATTCTTGGAATTAGCGAATTGCACTGGACGGGTAATGGATATTATCAGGTGGCTGGCAAGAAAGACGAAGTTCGGAAACTAAATGATCATTTTCAGCAAGTGCAAGGAAAGATAGGGAAATGGGCTGGAATGAGCAATGCAAACATCTCCAAGCAGAAACCACGAAAGGCCATATGCGAGGCCTATTCTCACAGGTCAAGATGGCCCGCAAACCTTTCTTGGCACGCAACAGCACAATCAAAGGCAAACATGGGAAGGAACTGAATACAGAGTATCAAGGATAGGTGGAGGAAATACACAGAGGTACTATATACCTACAACCACACACCTGGACCATTGCATGAGGTGGAGCCTGTGGACTTGGAGTCCCCCGTTATGAAGCCAGAAGTGGTTGTGGCAATGAAACAACTAGTGAAAAATAAAGCAACAAGCATAGACAACATACTGGCAGAGCTATTGCTGGCAGTACCAGTGAAAACCATCACAGTGCTGTGCCAGGCAATATGGGCATCCACACAATGGCCCACAGGACTGGAAAAGATCTGTCTTCATCCCTTTACCAAAGAAAGGCGACTCCCAGAATTGCTCTAACTACCGAACAATAGCCCTCATTCTGCATGCAAGCAAGATCCTTCTAAAAATTTTACAGGGAAGACTAAGATCAGTAGTTGAAGTAGCGCTCCCTGATGCGCAGGCAGGATTCTGACGAGGGCGCGGCACCCACAATCATATTGCAAACCTGCGATGAATCATGGAAAAAGCTTTTGACAAACCAAGAAGTCCTGAATCATATAAGACCCGATATATAACTGGAGGGCAAGATGACCAGTCTAAGACTCGTGTGTTTTGGCCATGTAATACGAGCAGTCATTAGAAAGTTCTATAATGCATGGACCGATCAGTGGCAAAAGAAGACCTGGCCTACAAAGGACACAATGGCTTGATACTGTCAAAGCTGATACTGACATGGATATCACACAACTGAAAGAAGCAGTGCAAAAACAAAAAACATGGAGGGAACTCGGCTTTCGGGTCGCTAAGGGTCATGAACAGCTAAATGGATAACAACAACAACCAACTAATGCAATTTAAGACTATTTCATTTTTGCTGTTACTAACCAATACACAATAGTGCTAGATTACCTTACTGCTGCCTGAAGAGTGGTATACGTTAGTATGTTTTGCATTTTTGTCACACTTAGGTATTCTCATGCATCAAACACCTGACTACAATTTAGAACTAAAGGGAATCCTGTATACTGGTTGAAGCCTGTGATAGACCTTCCACATTGCTGAGTAATAGTAAGACAATAGCTCTGGGAGCATCACTAGTGGGGGTCTGTGGACTAGCAATAACTAGTGGCCGAGTAATATATGATATAGCATGTGATATGGAAAGAGCACTTAATGTTACCTCATGGGCTTTTGACTTATTACTGGTGGATGTAGAGGGTACTTAGGAAGCTGTTCTACAGAGCAGAGCTACAATTGATGGTATTTGATCATAGATGTAAGAAATTTTAGTGTATACGTTGTTTCACCCTAACTGATAGCTTCAGTTAGACTTCCCGGTTCCTGGTTCAGTACATTTTTACTTTTCTCTTATTTTTCTGCATACTTTGTAGTAGATTGTAAAGAATATATACTCCTTGCTGTTTCATACCAGATTTAGTAGGTTATATAATAATTGGCTCACAGGTCCATTAATACACAGATGCGTAATTTATGTTGGTCAAAGGACTTCCGACTAGATACGACTAAATGGATGTGTCATGCTTTGTCATCTATCCCAGTATGCTGCAGATATGAATCCTCTGCTCTCAGACCCAGAGTTAGAATAGGGGCTTTAGGGACAAGCTGGGACCACCCTATGTGGGTGTAACCAGAGGACCATGGGCCCATCCTAGGAACCTCTATCTTCTTGGTTAGGTGAGGCAACACATTCCCTAGTGGTTAGCTCAGGTTTTTGAGATGAGAACAGAGGTCATGTTGTCGGTATGGGGAAGGGGCTGTGTAGCATGATGAAGCAGCCGCAAAAGGGAGGACTGTTAGTGAAATGAATGAATATGACTCCATGTTCTATCCTAGGCGTAGCCATTTTGTATTGGGTACCATCTTGCATGGCTGTTTCATTTACATTAATTTTTCCTTTAAAATGAGACTAATTACTGATTTTTGATTGTTGCTCAAAAAGCCTTGATTGAACAGCAGAGGACAGAGCTACCAGGAGATAGCTATGAAGCATCCAGACTGACCGGTGTGTCAAGATGACTTGTTCCTCGCTGTTCATGCAGGTTTCTAAATATTTATACTAAACATTTTATTGTTATATATTCCTGTACGCGTGTTCCGATCCCACTGCGCCAGCGTGTGTTTGTCATTTTAGATGTTGAATTCTTTATTTTGCATATTCATGTTTATGTTTATGTTTTATGAACCGATGGTTATAAATGAAATATAGTAAATTAGAATTAGTGTAATTGAAGCATGTGCTCTATAAAAACTGCTGCCTGTCAATAAAAGATAGATAACTTTCGATCACATCCAGTCTTCGTGGAGGCTATTTCCGAGCTCTGCCTATATAAACAACCTAATGTGAAACCCAAAAACATGACTTGGAAAGAAATCTTTAAGCTTTCACTAACATTATTTTATCTACAGGAGATACCGAGGTTATACCAGCATGGTCCATATCGCTATATACAGGGAGATGTATAACTTATACCAGCTGTACATATATAATTATATATAGGAGATACTAAGGCTATACCAGCATGCTCCATATCACTATATACAGGAGATGTATAACTTATGCCAGCTATTCATATATAATTATATACAGGAGATACCCAGGTTATACCAGCATGCTCCATATCACTATATACAGGAGATGTATAACTTATACCAGCTGTACATATATAATTATATATAGGAGATACTAAGGTTATACCAGCATGCTCCATATCACTATATACAGGAGATGTATAACTTATGCCAGCTATTCATATATAATTATATACAGGAGATACCCAGGTTATACCAGCATGCTCCATATCACTATATACAGGAGATGTATAACTTATACCAGCTGTACATATATAATTATATATAGGAGATACTAAGGTTATACCAGCATGCTCCATATCACTATATACAGGAGATGTATAACTTATGCCAGCTATTCATATATAATTATATACAGGAGATACCCAGGTTATACCAGCATGCTCCATATCACTATATACAGGGAGATGTATAACTTATACCAGCTGTACATATATAATTATATACAGGAGATACTAAGGCTATACCAGCATGCTCCATATCACTATATACAGGAGATGTATAACTTATGCCAGCTATTCATATATAATTATATACAGGAGATACCCAGGTTATACCAGCATGCTCCATATCACTATATACAGGAGATGTATAACTTATACCAGCTGTACATATATAATTATATACAGGAGATACCCAGGTTATACCAGCATGGTCTATATCACTATATACAGGAGATGTATAACTTATGCCAGCTATTCATATATAATTATATACAGGAGATACCCAGGTTATACCAGCATGCTCCATATCACTATATACAGGAGATGTATAACTTATACCAGCTGTACAATTGTGACCCCTTGAGGTACGCTAGTGGCTGTCAGGCAGCTGGGTGCTAGATAGCTGTAGATGATACTGGTGTTGGTGTCCTGGGCAGCCTCCTCCCAGGCTGCATATGGTGTATCCGCTCTTGGACACTTCAAGCCTACCGTGTGGCTGCATAAACAGAAGTGCTGTAGATATCCATCCAGCTGACTTGTTATCACTGGTAACTGTGTAAAGTCTATAGCAGGCAATTACTACAAAACAATGGCCTGATAGAAGATAGGACTCCAAAGGATAATGGCAATCATGTAAAGTAAAAGAAAGTTTAAGTTTCATCTCCCCTCATGGAACATATCTGTGAGGGAAGATAAAATTACGTACCTAAGGCCCCCGGATTTATCCGTGAACCTTACCCGGCACATGGGCCGATCAGCAAAATGGCGAACGCACGCGCAAAAGTGGAGGATTGCAAAGATAATTTAAGGTCTACCTACTCTTGGCTACCAAACGTAGCTGAGATCCTGGACATTTCACAGGGGCCCGCGATATGCGGTTCCTGGTCAAGTGTAAAAGTAAAGAAAAGTTAAAGCTCCACCTCCCGTCACAGATCTGATCTATGAGGTGAGGTGAAATTACTTACCTAAGGCCTCCGGCAATGTCCCCCAACGGGATCTTTATCCATGGATCTTTCCCCAACGTCTGCGTGTGTGCCCATCGGCAAAACGGCAAACGCAAGTGCAGAAGCTGGGGAGGCCCGGGAAAATTGTAAATCTCATTGCTCTTGGCTACTAAAGGTAGTTGAGAGCCTGAAGCAGTGCACGGTGGCCCCGTGGAGTGGTCCCCGATCACGTGATCGCCATTATCCAGTGGATAATGGCAATAAGGTCAAAGTAAAAAAAAGTTGAAGTTTAATCTTCCCTCACCGATGTGATCGGTGAGGGGAGATGAACCTTCTTACCAGGGGCTTCCACGTTTGAACCCTGACGCGATCCTCCTCCACGGGCCTTCCCTAGCTTCCGCCAGCAATATGCTGGATACATTCGCAGGAGCTGGGAAGCCAGGGAAATTTACATTGTCCTTGCTCCCAGCAACGAAAGGTCGCCAAGAGCTGAAGTAGCGACCGGTGGCCTTGTTGAGCGGTCGCCGGTCACATAATAAAAAGGTAGCAATCTACCTTAGGCCGGTCTCATACGACCAGATAGGAATTGCAGATTCTGCATGCTTTTGAATTACACAATTCCGCTCACATTAGCGGGTCGAAATTACATAATCCAGTCGCAAAAAACAGAATGCAGCATGTTCTATTTTACCACAGATATCCATGACATAGAGCCCATTGTGCTCCATTGTGGCGGATATACATGCAACCCATATGTAACTGCATTGTGTACGGGCTGCGGGTACCCGGGTCATCGCTAAGCGATGGTGCGGGAGATACAAACAAAAAAAGGTGTACTGCGCATGACCACCTATGTGAGTACGCAGTTATGCGCAGTACATTACACGGCTGTACGCAGGGCCACGGACGGGATCACAGCTGGGACCCGCTGCGGGCCTCCACAAGCTGATTCCACATATGGCTTTGTGAGCCCGGCGTTATTCAGACCGCTACCTGTAGTACGTAATTTACAAGAAGCCCCGGGAACGCTCACCTTCCTGCAGTTTCAGGAGCAGCTTGTTGAGCGCCTTCTGTGTGAGTCCGCCGCACCGCAGCGAGATTACGGAGACTCACAGAGCGCCACTTTTTACAGCCCATCCCTGCCGCTGAGGTCAAGAAATACCCCCTAAAAAAGTGTCAGGTTTACAGAAAGCATGGGAGGAGGAGGGATACCCGGTTTTATTGCCCCATGTGCCCATCCCAACCAGACTTCCATAATTACCCCGTCTTCAGACATACCACTCAGTTCACATTATTACTTTTATCTAAGATTTAGGGAACGCCAAAAGGAGGGGGGGGGGGGGGGGGATTATTTTTAGGCAGTCAGTTTTTTTTCCTGCAAAAGTGAGCAATGGGGCCTGGGATTTATTCAGTTGTGCCCTGAAATCCAATTGGTGTTCCCTCCATTATAGGCCTAGCTATGTGTCCTATAAGTAGATTGGGGCTGCAGTGAGTATGTTTCTGAACACAGGACAAACGAGGGGATCCATTTTGGGATGCAAGTCTTCATTTATATGTGTGTTGTACAAAAACAATGTTTTTGAAATGACACGATTGCCAAAAAAATGAACATTTTTATTTTTTTTCTTCTGCTATTCTTAGTTTCATTCAAAAACTGTGGAGTCAAAGTATTCACTACACCCCTAGATAAATTAGTTAAGAGGTCTAGTTTTCAAAATGGGTTCATTTATGGGGGTTCTCCATTGTTTTGGCCGCTCAAGGGCTCTGCAAGTTTGCAATGGGGCCTAAAACACCTCCAAGCAAAATCTCTATTCTGAAAGCCACCGGTTGCTCCTTTTGGTTTGGGCCCCGTTGTGCATACGGACATAATATTAGGGCCACAACGTGTATGCTTCTGAACACAGGACAAACAGGAATATCCATTTTGATTTTCATCTTTAAGAAAGGCAAAGTGCATTCATGTTTTTATCTCAAAATCAAGTAAAAAAAAATTTGTATGCTGTTTCCTTATGGAAGAACTCGCACCTTCAAACCTGACTTCTGGAGTTCCTCCCCACCAGCCCAACATCACCACACTTCACTACTACCTGCATTTTTGGTTTATTTCTCCCATTTTTATAATTATTTTTGTCCGGAACGGGTCTATACCCGCATATGGACTGGCGTCACCACAAAACACCATCTTACCCTTTCCGACTCCAAGGGTAGTACCCCCAAGGGATTTCCATCTTACCCTACCCGACTCCGTGGGTAGCACCTTGGGAAAAACTGCCAAAGTATACCATCTATTTACCACTGTGCAGTGCGTATGCCAGGTCACGTTTTTAAGGTAAAGGAGCAGGGAATGCCACGTTTACTACCATTATCTTTGCTGCCTTCGCCAATCGCACCCTCTGCGGTCTGGCCCGCTGCACTTAGACCCCTAATATTTTAGACAGCAGGTGACCTTTGGAAATCAATCTTCAGAGGAAAGTGTGATTATATATCAGTTTATGGATAGAGCCTATATCTAAGTAAACCAGCCTATTCCTGCTTACAATTATGAACTTGCTATACCCACCATCGGTACCACAGCTTCAAAGTATATCGACATTTGTCTTAAAGGAGCTCTTCAACTTTATTAAAGACTCTGCAGACTATTATCCCTGCCCAGGGTGGACTGCATAACTGCTTGTGCTTACTACAGGGTGTACTCCTATTCTTTCCTGAACCAGAAATATATACAACTAATGTTGGTCAGATTTTAATTTAAAAAACCCAAAACATTTCCAAAACAAAACAAAACACACCAATACAGATTTAGTATGGCCATAATTATGCCAACCCATGGAATAAAGATAACATACATTTTTACTACACAGTGAATGCCGTTAAAACAACTCCCCCCTCCCCTCAAAAAAAGGAAAAATTGCTTTTTTAATCCCATTTCACCACACAAGTTTTCCAATATATGATATGACCGGTTAAATGGTTCCACTGAAAAATACAACTTGTCCCAGAAAAAAACAAGCTAGTGTGTGTTATCGGGAAAATATAAAAAGTTATGCTTTTTTGTAAGTGGGGATGAAAAAATTAAAAAGCAATGTGGTACAAAGGATTTAAAAGGGATTGTACCAAGAAGACAACCTTTGTCTATATGGCCTATTTGGGCATAGGAGCATCTTTAAATGGGATCCCCCTCCATGAGCTGGAATGGAGAGCCCCTGTGAATATGGTTCCGCTCTGGCCGGGTCCGAGTCATCTTTGTATTACAAGCACGACCATTCATCT
Source organism: Eleutherodactylus coqui (assembly GCF_035609145.1). Classification (NCBI taxonomy): domain Eukaryota; kingdom Metazoa; phylum Chordata; class Amphibia; order Anura; family Eleutherodactylidae; genus Eleutherodactylus; species Eleutherodactylus coqui. Next base: position 163,989,902 of record NC_089844.1, read on the forward strand.
GAAAGGCTGTTATGTAATACTACATTTCACCGCAGGGGAGATGCCTGGCTGGCTGCGCCTCACCCAGCAAAATCATTCAGGATGATCAGCTGTTTCTCTCTGATGATACAGCACCTGTAAGTCCTGTGTAAAGTAAGTCACTTTCATAAATTCATCCCAGAAAAGTTACTGTCCATTCACTAAATCCCAGGATTATGCAGCTTCACATTTGACATTCTGGGTATTATCGGTTTGAGACATTTGATAATTACTTTCTGTTATTAGTAAATGTTTCTCACCATAAAACTGTTTCCGCTGGAAAGTCTTCTTCTTGACTCTCCCCTCACAGGTGACTCTGCAGCTTATTGTGATATGTTTGTGCTTGGAGATAGAAGGTGTGAAGGTGAGACAACTGGTGACATCCAGGAGATCTTGTATATCAGACATGTCTGTCCTCTCTCTGTGAGCCACATAGCCAGGACACTGACCGCCATCTTTCTTCATGTCTGCACCTCCTGAATCCTCATGTATTTCATGTTCTGTCCCGTCCTTCCCGGTCACGATCCATATCACCCGGGTGTTCTGTGTACAATATGACGCTGCACAGTACAAGGTCACCTTCTCTCCATCAGACCACTGCTGGGGTCCCTGGATGTTGTTTACGAAAAATGCCTGGACCTCTGTGGAATAAGAGAATGGACGGAAACCAATTATTTTAGGATTCATTTGGTTGGTTAAGATTTACCCCAAGAAAGATGAGAATTTCTGGAGCAAAAGAAAACAAACTAAAATGCTTCATTATATGGTTTTAAATAGTAAAATAATGTGGGTGATACTTTCCCTTTAGGAATTTTAGGGAACATCTAGTCTCAGTAACCACAAACACTTTTTAAAATACAATCATTAAGGGTCCTTTTACATGGCCAAATTTTCCACAATCTGCCGCTGTAAACTCCACACCAAAATCTGCATGGCTCTGTGCGAATTGTGATGTGGAATGAAAAAGGCTTACCGTATTTTTCGCTCTATAAGACGCACTTTTTTTCCCTCCAAGGTCGGAAGAAAAGGTCTGTGCGTCCTATAGAGCGAATGTGCAGCCAGCGTACAAAGCCAACACAGCAGGAGAGCAGAGCGGCGGGCCGAACAGCTGATTGGTGGGGGCGGGGGAGTAGCAGGGAGCTCAGCTGTTTTACGGGCGGCCACGGCTCCTGCTATGAAGCTCACTGATAGTGTGATAATGATCGCTCCATAGCAGAGCCCAGCGCCCATAAAACAGCTGATTAGTAAGAGGAACTGCTGCCTGCCCCCCCCCCCCCCCCCCACTTATCTATCAGCTGTAGGTAAAGGAGTTGTCTCACGCCGAAACGGGTTTTTTTTTTTTATTCAATAGGCCCCCCGTTCGGCGCGAGACAAACCCAATGCATGTGTTAAAAAAAAAGCCGGGTAGTACTTACCCGAATCCCCGCGCTGCGGCGACTTCTTCCTTCTTCTTACTTACCTTAGTAAGATGGCCGCCGGGATCTTCACTGTGAGGTTCATTGCCGATTCCAGCCTCCTGATTGGCTGGAATCGGCACACGTGACGGGGCGGAGCTACGCGATGACGCGTAGAAGGGGGCGGAGCCCGAACGCCGCTCGTGCCGAGACCCAAGAGAAGGGAGAAGACCGGACTGCGCAAGCGCGTCTAAAAACGCCAGAAGAGGCGATTTTAGACGGATCCATGGAGACGAGGACGCCAGCAACGGAGCAGGTAAGTGAATAACTTCTGTATGGCTCATAATTAATGCACAATGTACATTACAAAGTGCATTAATATGGCCATACAGAAGTGTATAGACCCACTTGCTTTCATGAGACAACCCCTTTAAAGACAGCTATCAGATCTGCCGGCTACATAGCAGGGGGGAAGGGGAGAGAGCTGCCTGTATGTTGTATACATTTTGGCCTATTTATGCACAGATATCTACTCCATACATAACCATAATGAGACATGCCATGCAGAGCTCCTGGAAAGTTGGGTGACAACTAATGGAATCCTCATTACATTGTCACGCAGCTCTTCCAGGATCCTGAATGCCAACTCCAGAGTTATTCAAGCATGTATACAACATGCATTGCTATAACTAGTCAAACATGGCATTCAGGGCTCCTGGAAAGCTAGGTGACAAGTAGAAAGATAACCATTACATTTACACTCAGCTTTCCTGGATCCTTAATGGCAGGTTGATCTGATGGTATATACTTCGTCCGAAGCAGTACTACTGCTCTTTATTCCTAATGTAATACCTCCCTCACTGCCTGGTCTGGGGGAGTTCAAAATCATTTTTTCCCCATTTTCCTTCTCTAAAACCTAGGTGCGTCTAATCATCAGGTGCGTCTTATAGAGCGAAAAATACGGTAAGTCAATTTGCAATTTTGCACCAAAATGAGCACTTAGCACTGTGGATTTGCTGCAGATTTCTACAGCGGTAAATTCCACTGTGTCTCGGCGGAAATATACCACCCATGTGAAAGCGCACTAAGGGACTTGACATTGCTTCAGCCACTCTGGTTGCTGCTGACCAGCATATGCGACTGCTGCAGCCAATCACTGGCTACCTACAGAAGGTCACTGCTGTGGCCAGCGATTGGAGGCAGCAGTCACAGGTCAGGGTCAGCAACAACTAGGAAGGACAGAGTGGTTGTGAAACAATTGTAAGTCATGGCTAAAACTAGAGATATAGAAACATGATAATACATAGGAAAATATTATTTTGATTTACCAGATATACATTTTTCTATTTTATAGCGTGACGCTATATCCTAGTGATACAAGATGGTAATAGCCCTTCAATCATAACTGGAGGCCTGTAGTGCCGTAAGCTGTCTTACCGGTGTCCCCCTGCTGCACTGTCTTGGCCTCGATTGGTTTTTCCATACAAGGGTGATCCACTCTGCAGATAAACACTACATCATCTTCTGTCAATAGGGATTTCTTCAGAGACAGACAAGACGTCGTTGTGAAAGTCTTCTTGTCCGTCCTGCTGGATACAATATTTGGGATTGTATATATCTCAGATTCTGTAACTTCTATGAACTCTGGACAATCTTTCTTCTTCTGAAGCCACTTGACAGTCAGAGCGTCAGGAAAGTAATCGGACACCAAGGACTTGAAAAGAATCTTATCACCCTGGATAACACGTTCTATAGAGTCTCCGATCCGGGGACGCCAAGGGAGATCTGCAATACAGAAGGAATCATAAAAAACCCTAAAATATAAGAGATCGGTGTGATGAGTGACAGGTGTGAGGAATAGTGGAACATTAACAGTTCAGTACAATGTTATAAAGAATGGCGCCACCAAGTGTAGAAAGTGGATGCCTCCAGGGAAAAAGTTGTATGAGAAAATATTTCCCTTTTTAACTTCAGCATCCTTCTAAGAGTCCATTCACACATTGTGGTCAAACTGTTTTTAGCCACGATTTTAAAAAAGTAATAAAAAAACAAAAACAACCAAAAACCACAAAATGATTAGACTCCAAGGTCCCATTTACATGATGTATTTTTAACATAGATTCCGTGCTGAAATCTGCATTAGAATCTACACCAATTTAGCATCGGATTGGATACTATGGAAAGCTCGGCCACAGATGTTTCCACACATGGATTTTGAAATCTGCATCATGGAAATAAACATGGCAATTCTTGTCACAATTTCGAATGGGGCTAAAACAGAGTGTGGATCCACCTGTAAATCTGTGCCATAAATGTGAGGCTCAGTGTCAGATCCACAGAAGAAAAATCCAATATGTATCCGACAATTAACTCCTTAGTAACGAGACTATTTTGTGCCTTAAGTACCAAATGATATTCATTGTAGCATTGCAAGGGCCATAACTCGCTGACATGGCTGTATGAGTGCTTGTTATTTGTGGGATGAGTCGTATTTTGTTAATAACAGCACTATTAGATACATAAAATGTGCTGCATAACAACATTCTGGGGGGGATGGTAAAAACATCCAGAAATTACACATTTGTTTTTGGGGTTTGTTTCTACAATGTTCAACATTCGGTAAAAATAACATCATCGCTGGATCGGCACAATTACTGAGATACCAAATTTATAGTGATTTTTTAAAATTGTGTACTACTTTTGCACAATAAAACCACGTTTTTAAAGAAAACCAATTCTAAGACATAATATTTTTATTTTTCTGGCAGTGGAGCTATGTGAGGTCTTGCTTTTTGCAGGAATAGAATGTAAATTTATTAGTACCATCTTGAGGTACACAGGACTTTTGGTTTGCTTTTTATTATGTTTTTTGGGTGGCAAATAGAAAAAAAAATCGCAATTCTGGGATTACTTTTTAAAATTATTTTTATGGCATTCACCATGAGAGATAGATAAAATATTTTCATTGTCCCAGTCGTCACAAAAGTGGTAATATCTATTTGTTGCTTCTTAAAACATTTTTTTTTGCTATTTTATTCATTTAAAGTAGGTTTTGGAAGGAAAAATATGTTTTTCATTAAACTCAATTTTTTCTTTACATTAGACTTTATTGAACTTTCTAGACTATTTTTAGTCCCTGCAGGGGACTTGAAGATGCTTCTTTAATGTTGTTTTTGGTATTTAATCAATTCAAAAAGGCTTTTTGTGGGGAAAAATGTGTAACTTCTTTTTAAACTGGATTTTTTTTCCTTTAACTTAAAACTTATTGAACTTTTTTGACACTATGTTTTAGATCCATGAAGGTCACTTGAAGGGCTCAGTCATATGGGCGCCACTGCGCCCATGTTTCTGCACGATAAGACAGCCGCACTGCAGGTGCGGAGGACTCTCCACATTGCCGGAAGAAAGAACACATGACGGCTCCATTGCCGGTCATGTGTTCTTTCTTCCGGCAGTGCAGAGAGTCGTCCGCACCTGCAGTGCGGCCGTCTTCTTCGTGCAGTAACACGGGCGCATCGGCGCCCGTGTGACTGAGCCCGAAGATGCAATCATTCGATCTTCTAAAGGGCATTTTACTAAGCCTATGACAGCAGCCTATTATACCTAGCAGGAGCAGTACCTAATAGACTGGGTTACATGACAGACTTGGAGGCTTTTGTCAGGCTTCTGGCTGCCATGGGAACCCATTGATACTTTACGATTGCAAAGCAGGATGCTGATGGGTGACAAAAAGCGCCCAATGTCATCTATTTTCATGCTGCACTTACTATTGATTGTGGAATGTAAGGGGTTAAACTTCCATGATCTGAGGTTACTCTGCTATTGCCTGTTACAGCAGGAGCCTGGCTCTCAGTAGTCTCTGTTCTAGCTTTGCCAGGTTCTTGATTAGGCTTCCTATAAAAGCCTGGACATGCCACTCCCTCAGTGTGTGATTATTCTACTCCACAGCATTGTCTGATCAGCTCCCCTTCTGCCTGCTCCCCTGCTACCGTGACAAGACCTCCTGATATCGACTTCTGGCTTTCCATCTGACTATGTTACCTGCCTCATCCCTTTGTGCTGCAAACTAAGACTTGCCGTTTCTGACCTCTGGCTTCCATCTGACTATATTACCCGCCTCATCCCTTGTGCTGCAAACCGAGACTTCGTGTTGCTCACTCATGGCTCTTCCCCAACTGCTCTCCAGACTTGAGGCTGCTACGCCTGAAGCTTCTATCCAGCACTGGTAAGATGCTTACACATTGAGTAATATGCAAGAACACCTAAGACAAAAGGTCCTTTTACATGATCCAAAAATTAGGCAAGAAAGTTCACCTAAATGTCCCTTTTCCTGATCGTTGAGCTGTGAAAAAGCTAAATGATTACCCAACGAATAAGCAAAGCTTGTTTTATCTGATTGTATATTTTATATGAGAATAAAAATCCTCACTGGCTGGTTGTACATTTCTCTACTTATGATGGGAGATGTATGATTGAACAATGTTAGCTCTGTGGGGAAGGATCATTGTTTTAATGATCACTCATCACCAGATAGAGTCTGAGTCAGCTTATGTGAAGGCTGGATAGAAGAGAACTGATCTTATTGATCGGTGCTCATCTACTGAAGCCAACTGTTCCATGCAAAATGGCCCTACATAACTAATTCAATCAGTAGATGTTGGGAATGCATATTAGCCTTTTACTCCCCACTTCTACATGAGCCAACATAAACAACCAATCACCGTGAATCGGGCAAACCAAATAACCAATCACCGTGAATGAGCCAACTCAAATAACCAATCACCATGAATTAGGCAACCCAAATAACCAATCACCGTGAATGAGTAAATCCAAACAACCAATGAGGTTGCGAATGGTGTGGAAGTGGGGAGTAAAAGGCTAATATGCAATGGGAATAAAGGGCCAGTAATGGACTCTGTGGGGATAAGCCTTTACCTTTGGCAGAGATCTCCTTGAATTGAGGGTTGTCCATGGATTCATGCTTCCAAGTAACAGTGACTTTATTCATCGGGTCCTTGAAGAGTTCTCCAGAAACCGTACATTTACTGGTTAGGTTAAACGTGGCATCAGGATTCTTCATATCTTCCTCATCAGATGGAATTTTCTCTTGTGACTGACCTCTCTTAGATGTCCAACTGATCTGCAGTGGTTGGGGATAAAATCTAAGTAAGCTGGCTGACAGCTGGACATCTCCTTGGTCAGTAATGGAGAACTGTACCGACTCCATGAACTGAGGTTTAGCTGCAGAAAACAAAATCAATAGATTTAAATTAAAGGGTTTTTTGAGACTAAAATAAATGTTTTTGGGCAGGAAATGGGCCAAAATAAAAATAAGCACTACTCACCCGTTAAATGGACCCATAGTCCAGCACAGCTGCCCAAAACTTCTCCAGCAGTAATGTGCCATTCATTGTTCACATGACTGTTTCAGCCAATCACTGACTTCAGCAGTGATAAGGTCATGAATGGCATGTGACTGCTGCAAGAACATTTAACGGGTTTGTACTGCATAGTTTATCATTATATTTTCTGTAATGCACATTTTATTGAAAAGTCACAGAAAACCCCTTGGGGTATCTCACCACAAATGTCTTTGAGCTCGTGAGTTGTTTCTTCAGATTTCTTGTTGGTAATAAATCTGCAGGTCACGGTTGACCCCAGATGTCTGGATACTGAAGGAATGAAGGACAGTGTGGTGGTGATGTCATAACAAGACTTCCTCTTTTGGCTGGACACCTTCTCAGTTGACACCTTGTACTCCATGGACATTAGCGGTTGTCCTTCCTCGATATCTCCCAAGTTCTTCTCAGTGATATCACACGTTGTGCCATCTTTGTGTTGGATGATCCATTGTACCTGGGTCTCCTGAGAACAGTTACTAGCAGTACAATACAGGGAGCCGTTCTCACCGTCCATCATTTTGGTGCCATGAATTTTATTCACTAGAACTTCCGAGGATCCTGTATAGAATGGAGCAATTTTAATTTTACAGGATGTTGGAACGCAAGCACTGACTTATACTCAAGTCACTTGCATAAAATATTATGGAACATTGTAAACTGATAACTTTATATTATTAACCCCTTCAATACCAGAGATTTTTTTTGACCCCCTCTCCGTCATACCTTTTTACTATTTCCATCAATGTAGTTGTACTTGGGCTTGTGCTTAGTGGGGTGAGTTATATTTTTTAATGTACTGAAAAACTAGTAGTTTTTACGGCGTTTACAGTGCGGTAAAATGACATGACTTTTGGTCTGTGGGTCAGTACAATTATAGTGAGACCAAATTTGTATAGTGTTTAATGTAGAGAGAGGAACTCCTAGGATCTCAGAAAGGAGACCCGTGACCTCCTCCCAAAAGTCTTGAGTAACTGGACACTCCCAGATCATATGCCAGAAATCAGAGTAAACACAGGAACATCTGGTACAGTTTGCTGACATACTCTACCCATTTTCTGTAAGCTTACTGGAGTGAGATAACATTGGTATATGATATATATTTGTATCATTTTATTCTTTGCTAGTGGAGAAAGAAATAAAGAAGATTCTAATAACTCTTGCAAAGTGTTGTCTACAAATGTTGCTATCAATGTCCTCCATTCTAATACGGCAGGCGGTGTTGTCTGGGAAATTTTTAATTACAAAAAAAAAAAATACAGCGGTACAGAGATTCGACAGGCTTCTATAAAGTGATGCCATAGGCGCAGCCTGATAGGCACTCTGCATGGGCAGCCCTAAGGCCTTTCAGAAGGCCCCCAGCTGCTGTAGCAACTGCACGGCATCCTGCGATCTTATCGCAGGAGGCCATACAGAACCCCCAAACGTTGGGTGCGGGTCTGATTTTTATAGCCTCCACACGCCTGCAGCAACTCCGACAAGTCGCGCCACTTATCAGTGCTGTTAACTCTTTAAATACCACTGACAATGGTATTTAAAGAGTTAACAGCACTGATGAGCGGCGCGGCTTATCGGAGCTGTTGCAGGCGGGTGTCAGCTGTAAGAATCAGCCTGTATGGAGCGGGGTCTACCTGCGATCTCCCTCCATACGAGCATTTGTTTGGACACATGAACAAATGTACTTACAAACAGCTTCCTGGAACTGAACCTGTTCATAAGCAGGGGAGATTCTGTAGTAATGAATTGCAAACAATTTACATATTGATCATGTAGGATCTTTCACATGGAAAATAACCTCTTGCTTGAACAAACGTCAATGATAACAATAATTCTAGTATTTTCCTGCCATCAGCTGTTTGTTTCTTTACTTTGTCTCTACATTCTTTGGGGTTTTTTTGTTGTTCTTTTTTGTGTGGGGGGTTGGGGGTGGGAGGGTGTTGGAGCAGAATAGTAGCATCTTGTCCTCTTCATCATGAGGTAGTTTCATAATAATCTTAACTCATGATCCCCTCCTGGGGGTCTGATGGGAGGGGGGGGGAGGTTAAGGGAGGATTGGTGAGAGGGTAACTGTTGCAAGAGACAGACCAAGGGCCGTTTTGCCTTATGGTTGGGGTTCTCTGTCCCTTTCTTGTTCTTCGCTCACTGCTAGCCTGCCCAGTGTTCCCCTCAATTCCTCCATTAGGTACCATTCTATATATCTAAAGGGGGTTACTTTAGCCGATATTTCCGCTTCTGAGAAATGGGAAGTGAGAAATCCCTTCCCTTTTTTGAAGTGCTTTTTGTGCCCCTTTCCTTGTGCCTTTCTACTTCAGTTCTTGCCATGGTCATTATGTGAGGGAGTTGGGCCACCACTTCTGCTACCTCAGAGAGCGTCTGTAAGAACCAGTGTTTTAGGATTGTACATTTGGCAGCTAGGAGGAACACATGCACAAAGGGTGGGATGATGGGTGGTTGTTCGGTCATATCTACTGTCTGTTGCGGTTTAGCATGGAAAAGTAGGGAGAGCCTGTTTACACCTATTGTTATCTTCCATTTAGTTTGCATGTTTTGTGCTATAGATCCCTGGAATGTTTTTATTTGTCTGCATGACCATATGCCATGCTCTGTGGCCGGAAGGCCACTTTTTGGGCACTTTACCAGCTGGTCAGGATTTGTTACAATTACAACGATACCAAATTTCTTATTTAGCGTTTTTTCAATTTTCCACAATAAAACCACTTTTTGGGAAAAAACATGTGAGTCTGGTGAGGTGTGTGTTGATCAGCCAATCTGCAGCTGTGGGCTTTGACCTGCCTGTCCCTTGAAACTCAGCCCGGCCAACCCATGTTTCCACCCATACTTCCGGTAGCGACATAATGCACTAGTACCCCCTGTCTCAACCATTGTGTCCTATTGTTATCAGAGGGGTCTGTGATGTAGATTGACTCCAGCTTCGAGTAGTGGAAGGCCATCTCCCTCTTACATTGGGGAAGAGACCCTCTTAATGAATGAAATTGAAGATTTTTTCAACAGCCATATAAGAAGGCTTTAAAAGTTTCCCAAATCAATATGGGTTAGTATCAGGGCTATTTATTGAGTTCGTCGGGTATTCGGTCGGTTGGATCAAAAAGACTTAGCCAAAAGGGGTGTATTCTCCAGCCATGTTTACTGGCCTGGTTGCCCGATGTACAAAGTTCCACGCACAGAGGGGAGTGGTCCAATATCCCTCTGGGTAGGTATTCGACATGGATTGTCACAGTACAAGTTCTAGTGTTACAGAGAATATAATACAAAGTGGGGTAATGAGTTATTACCCGCAGAGTAGCAGGATAACACCCAAGTAGTGGGATATTTAGTTCTCCAGATATCTTGCCAGCCAACCTCCTGGGCAAATAGACCTAACGAAGTGGGATGTAGAGTGGTGGAAGAGGGTTGTGTAGTATTGAATTTAGCTAGGGAAATATCTAGAAGTAAATTAAACTCATCGATACATATGAATGTTGCATTCAGAAATTAAGCGGCAAACTAGGCTGCTTGATGTAGAACTGTCGAATCTGGTGACGGCAGCAGGTAAACACCTGTAATAATGTATAGACTTGACTCAATCCAGGCCTGTAAAAAATATGTTGATCAAATGGGTCTCTAATAGTTCAACCAAGTTCCCATTTCAGCCATCTATGGACCACTGAATGCGTAGAGTGGATGGAGTGAAAGGACCACTGAACACATAGTTTCTGCAATTGTTGAGTTTTTTCAGGGGTTAAGTATGTCTCCTGGAAGCACTCTATATGGGGGTTGGGGCATTTAATGTATGAAAAAATCATGGAGTGTTTTTTTGGGCTGCACGTTCCTTTAACCATTTCTTTATGAATTCATTTGGACTTTGCCCCTCAGAGTGTTCTGGCAGGTCTATGCAGTCTATTCTCCGCTCATTGAGACCACGAGCTTACTACTTTCTATAATTTGTTTATTTTAGATGGGATATGAGCCATATTGTCCTCTAGTTGGGAGATAAGTCCTGCAGCCCACTCCCCACCAGCCTACCATCTCCGCTCCTGGTCCCGCTGTCAGTCTCCCCGCAGGGGCTCCAATGTCCGCTCCCGACCATGCTGTCACTGTCCCCACCAGCCTGCAAGACTACAAATCACGGCATGCTCTATACAGCCTCGATTTGCTATGTTTTGTAGCCCATATTTCCCTATGAAGCTTCTTTGTTTATCGCATTGCATAGTACAAACTTGGAATTTTCTTGCGAAGAGATGTGATTTTAACATTAGAAAGTCCTATTAACTTTCTCACTATAAAATTCACACAATTTTATTGCGCATGAAAATGGCGGGTAGCAACTAGGCAATGCTACATTTTTCCCCAGGAAAAAAGCATCACTGACGTTGCAAAATCGTGTCTACATAGCAGCGATGTCAAAGCGATTTTGTAGCAGTGTGTGGAAGAGGCCTAATAGTTACGAATTTAGTTTTAGGGGTGCCCAGCCCATCTTAGGTTAATATCTTCTATGAAGGATCTACGCAGATTGACAGACTGTATTGCAATATTCACAGCTGTTACTCAAGGTTCAGATTTGTCACGTGGTACCTGGAAGAACGCATGTAGGAAAGGTTCATCGACATGAGAGTTGACTAGTACTGTCTCTACTGTAGGCCTGAAATCAGTGTAGAGGTTTGCTCTGCTTTACGCTTTCTAACTCACTCATGCTCTTTGGTTTTTCTAGAGCTCAAAACTTAAGAAGTCATCCTTCCATCATGGACTGGCACAAGGGAGTGTTACATAATAGGCAGAGTGCATGAAGATTCTTCTCATCGGTCCCTTAGCACTATTGTCCTTCATCCCTTCTGGCCCGGGATTGAAAAATTTCCGCCTCCTGGAAGCGCTGCCTCTGATTGGCTGACGCTCAGCCAATCACAGCAAGCACTTGATGAAACTATCATAGCCATTCATTGAGCGTTGGCTCTGACTAGCTAAGAGTCAGCCAATTACAGCCAGCTCTTCCAGAAGGTGGGGATTTTTTAATCTTCGGCCAGAAGAGATGAGGAAGCACAGTGCTGGGGACTGAGAGGAAACTGCAGCGAGCCCCAGACAGCGCTTCTAAGATGATGCATCTTTTAAGAAAAAAATGTCTGCAGTTTAGGCTTAAACCGCAGCGATGCGGTGTCGCCCGTGTGAAAGAGGCCTTAAGCTATTGGTAAGGGGTTAACAGAATCATCATCTATAGGAACCTGACGATATTGGACCCCTTCTACTTGAAACTGTATATTCTCCGCTCTGTAACATACCTGATCTCCTCTTGTATAACACTGCAGCAATGACCGATACCATGATTAATATGAAGGCTCCAGCGATCACTCCCACAATCAGGCCAATGTTATTACCGCCATCTTCTGGAGAAACTAAAGAGAAAAAACGAAATAATATGAACTTCTGCCTTAAACTTATTATTATTGTATGACTATTGGGTGGATTATTAGTCCAGTGCTGATCTTCAGTAGGGGATGTTTTGATCAGCACATCTTCATAAATGGGACTGAAATCAAATCAACCAAAGGATCCTTTTATAAGGCGCAAGTTGAGCAAGATGATGTGAGATGATCAATAGTCTTGGTGCTCATTTAAAGGGAATTCATACATGCCGATGTAAACTGTATGGAGGCTGAACAATTGTTAATACCCTTGTTTGTCCTTTATATACATTCATGCAGTACTCTCATCATTTCCATAGCACATCCTGTGTTTAAAGGGGTTGTATGACAATAAAAAAAAATTTTAAAGGCTGGGCAGGTGATAAAATACAGATAATATATTCACCTGCCTACGTGCCTCCTGGGACCCAGCTGATTCGCTCCCACTTCCCTGTTCTCTTCCCCATCCGCAGATGGCCACCAGAAGTCAGGTAACCACTGCAGCCAATCAGAGGCTGTGGTGTCACCATCCAAACTCCTGGCATCAGCCCTCACATCCTGTGCACCGTGATGCCAAGAGTTTGCAGTGGCCTCTATTTGTCTTCAGCTTGTTCTTGGCTTCCGGTGGAGGAGTACAGGGACAGAGCAGGGGGAGTCGGTTAGTGATGCCCTGGGGAACCGAAGGCAGGTGACTGTGCTTTATTTTTTTATTTTAACGCATACCAAGCCTTTATGAAAAACTTTTTTATTGTCACACAACCCTTTTAAATGGGGAGATAAGTTAACAGCAACTATGATTTGTCCTGCCGTATAAAAGATGTGATCACCCAACAAACACGCATTTGCTTGCTTATTGGCTGATAACTGTTAACTTCACACAGAGCAACGATCAAGTGAAAGAATATTCTTTTCCAATCATCAGCCCATATAAAATGGCCTTAAAAGAGTTGTCCAGTTGCAAACTATTAATGGCCTATTCTTAGGATAAGCTATCAATAGTAGATTGATGGAGTTTCGCTACCCGGGCCTCCTGCTGATCAGCTGTTCACTGGGTTGGTGTGCTCATGCAGTGAGCTGATTTATGCAGGAAGCAGACAGCTTCATTCCCATTTCAGTGGCCAGGCTTGATATTACATTCATTCACTTCAATTGGAACTTGAACTGTAATATCAAGCCTGACCACTACAGTTGAAACAGAGCTGTCTGCTTCATGCAGAAATCAGCACAATCACTATGGTCTAGCGAACAGCTAATCAGTGAGGTTCCTGGATGGCAGACCATCTACTACTGATAGCCTATCCTATGGATAGGCCATCAATAGTTCTGCAACTATACAACCCCTTTAAGCATACATATGATGGGGGATTATGGTCCAGTGATCTGGCAGCCAGCTTTATAGCCAGGTAGAAAGAAGACAGGAAATGTCTGTTACTCACCGCTACTTGTCAGCTGGATGTCTTGTAGCAGGGGTTCAGTGAGGGACTCATGGCGCACTCTGCAGGACAAGGACTTTGGTTTCTCTGTAGATGGTAATATCACCGAGCTATTAATGGAGAAGGTTTTATCACCATTCCTGCGAGGAGAGGACAGAACCGAGCCGCTCATCACCGCCCCGTCCTTTATCAGCTCCACGGTGATCTGTTCAGGGTAAAACCCAATCACGGAGCACAAGATCTTGTCCTGCTCATTACCCACATTTCTTTTACCAAGAGCCGAGATGGTCGGACGAGCTGTAGGGAAAAGAGACATAGAATGAAGGATCACTACATTGTAAATACCATAATCAGTATGGATGATAACAGGGACTGGAGCAAGGTAGTACGCGATCACACTGCTTACAAAGCTCATCCGTAGTGAATGAGATATCACTTTGGAATTGATAACTGGGATGGGGGCACTTATTTTTCCTCATTCACACACTGGGTTTTTGTTGCTTGCTTTTCATCAGTGTAACTGTTGTATGCTCTGTGTGCCCCGGTGTTGTAATGCTGTTTACCATTGTCTTCAATGGAAATAACACTGAGCTGGGTACCAATCATAACTTTTACAGTTTCCTAGAAGTGGCTTCAAGAACATACACTGTTTTAATAACTTCCATAGAGCTCAATGTGAGTTACGGGCTAAGCGGTTTCCATAACTCGGAAGCTGTGGGAATGTAAGAGACTCGCCTTAAGGGGTTAAGTTGCTTTGGAGATGGGCCTATTGAAGTGCACTAAAAATTGCTGCATGTGCCAAAATTTGCACCACATTTTGGTGCAACAGAACTGAGCATGCTCACTGGGAACCTTCTGGTGGAGTTATGCTTGGCAAGTAAAAGGACAACGTTTGTTATGCAGCAAGAGTCCGGGGGATTTAAGCCGTGTTAGAGGAGCTGCTGCCAGATGGACTGAACAGGGAGAGGAGGCCAGACAGTGGGAGCAGAGACTGCTGTCTGAGAGGGCGCTGGAACCAGATTGCCTCCTCTTATGGAGTAGAAGACCAACCAGATCCAAAGAAAGGACGGAGTGCGGAAGTGGAGAAGAGCCCTCCCGACCGCCCAGGCAATGATCTGGATTCATTGGGGTCAGTAGAAGCTGCAACCCCTGCTCGTCACACCGTGAGACAAGTCTCAACATGAATGCTACAGGGATACAAACAGGCCTGTTGCAGAAGATATGAACGGCTCAAGGAAAATTGGACTGTTTGGCAAATTGCTGTTGCTTGTGCTGCTGCTTATCTTGTGAGACCTTGACACAGGGAGGGAAGGGTGCATGCCTTGGATAATAGAGGATCAGGAAGGGTATTGTTTCTCCTTAACCCCTTAATGACCAAGGACGTAAGGGTACATCCTGGAGCGTTAGGGTATGTATGAGGAGAGGTCGCGGGATGACCTCTCTTCATACAGCGGGGGCATCAGCTGTTTATTACAGCTGACAGCCGCGGGCAATAGCTGCAATCGGCCATGCAGCCGATTGCATCTTTTAATCCTTTAAATGCCGCTGTCAATTCTGACAGTAGCATTGAAATCCCCGACACGGCCCCCCGCGTTGAGATTAGGCGAGCCGTGCAAGTGTCATGGCAGCCAGGGGCCTTCTGAAAGGCCCCAGGGCTGCCTTAGCAGACTGCCCATCAAGTCATCCCTGTTGGGTGGCTTGATAGACTGCCTGTCAAATCGCAGTATAACGTAATGTTATAGCATTAGGTTATACTGCAGGAGCGATCAAAGCATCACATGGTGTAGTCCCCCAGGGGGGTTTAAAAGAAAAGTGAAGATAAGAGCAATAAAGTTTTATTAATTGCAAAAAAAAAAGTTATAAAAGTTTAATTTACCCCCCTTTTGCCATATCTATAATTAAACATTTTAAATCATAAGATAAAATACATATTTGGTGTTGCTGCATCCAAAAAAGTCCGATCTATCAAAGTAGCGCATTATTTTCCCCGCAAGGTGGACGTCGTCCGAAAAAAAAAATAAAGAACGCCAGAAAAGCGATCAAAAAGTCGTATGTATTATAAAATTAGTACTAACGTAAACTACAGGACATCCCGCAAAAAATGAGCCCTCGCTCAACTACCCCAACGGAAAAATAAAAAAGTTATTGCGCACAGAAGATGGCGGTAGAAAATAATTGAAAAAATTAAATGTCTTTGAAAAAAAAAAGAATAGTACAACAAAAACAAGCTATACAAGTTTGATATCATAGTAATCGTACTGACCCATAGAATAAAGTTATTAGGTCATTTTTTTACTTTAATAGTTTTTTATTGGCATTTTTACTGTTATACAAAATAGAATAGACAGTATTCTGTAACACAAAAAATAGTAAACAGCATTCACATAGATTTAGTTTGCAAAATTCAAAATTTACATTGCATTGTGTGAGTTGTCGGTTTTGTCCATGGGAATAAAGATGGTTACTTAGTATTTTCAGAAACATTAAATTCCATGTACATATTTTTAATTTACATGTGTTTTGCTGAGTTACATAAACCAATTTTATAACCTTAACTCAAGAACAATAACTTAGCATCTATGAATGATAGTTAGTGTCGGTGGTCGTACTTGGATCTCCACATCTCCCACTGTACATCAAATTGTTTAGTCGTGTTGCTGCGAAGTGCTAGCCATTTTTCATTGATATATTGTTCTGCCAGACGGTATCTGAATTCTTCTATCTCTGGGGGGGTTTGGTTTTTTCCAGTATTTTGCTATTATGGTTTTAGCTGTCATTATTGAGTGTGCTAGTAAAAATCTTGTTTGTTTTGGCAAATCCTCAGAGCCCACCAGTAATAGAATTAATGTTGTTTTTCTAGGTATTTTAATTTCGAGTAGGTCATCCAAGAAATTGAGTATCCCATCCCAGTATAGTTTTAATTTGGGGCATGTCCAAAAAATATGAGCGAGTGTTCCTTTTTGGCCACATTCTCTCCAACATAGTCCATCCCCTATTTTTGACCTATTGTACATCAAAGAAGGGGTGTAGTACCATCTTAGTAATAACTTAGTTTGGGTCTCCAGTATGCCCAAGCCTTTAGTGAACTTAGAGGCCAAAGAGATTGCTCTGGACCATGAGTCTTCTGGTATCGCTTTTTTTAATTCTTTTTCCCAACTTAAAGGAGATGTCTCGAGGAAGCAGTGAATTTTTTTTTTGCCCAGTCCCCCTAATTAAACATACATTACTAATTACCCCTGTAAATTACTTTCCTAGCTGGTTTCTACTTACCGTTCCAGCGTTTCAGCAACTTATAAAACTTTTTCCCAAGATGGCCGCCAGCTCTTTTCGCATCGCTTGCTGTAGCCCGACGTGCGCGCTCCCGAGACGCTACCAGCTGTGTCTCCATGGCAACCAGACGCCCCGCAGCCGCCGACCGGACCCCTGGAGTGAACACGGCCGACCTGTCACCCACCGCCAGGCAGAAGGTAACCGGCGCAGCCCCCCCCCCCATCACAGCGGCAGCCCCCCCGGCCCAGCGACAGCCCCCCCCCGCCCAGCGCTAGTTCCCCCATCACAGCGGCAGCCCCCCCGGCCTAGCGCTAGTTCCCCCATCACAGCGGCAGCCCCCCCCGGCGCAGCGACAGCCCCCCCCCCCCCATCACAGCGGCAGCCCCCCCGGCACAGCGACAGCCCCCCCCATCACAGCGGCAGCCCCCCCGGCGCAGCGACAGCCCCCCCCCCATCACAGCGGCAGCCCCCCCGGCCTAGCGCTAGTTCCCCCATCACAGCGGCAGCCCCCCCCCCGGCCCAGCGCTAGTTCCCCCGGCGCAGCGACAGCCCCCCCCGGCCCAGCGACAGCCCCCCCCCGGCGCAGCCCGGCGCAGTGACAGCCCCCCCGGCCCATCACTTACCAGGACAGCTGGACGGCGGGACAGCTGGGCGGCTTCTCCGGACAGCTCGGCAGCTCTGCACCTTCCTCTAACAGAGGAAGGTACAGAATGGCCGCTCCAGCGCGCTCCCGAGCAGTGACAGCTCGTCTGCGCATGCGCAGAAGAGCTGTAGCGGGGAGCACACTGAAGCGGCTCGTGCTGAATGGAGAAGACCGGACTGCGCAAGCGCGTCTAAAAAAGCAAGCTGCCAGCGAATTTAGACGGAACCATGGAGACGAGGACGCTAGCAACGGAGCAGGTAAGTGAATAACTTCTGTATGGCTCATATTTAATGCACGATGTATATTACAAAGTGCATTAATATGGCCATACGGAAGTGTATACCCCCACTTGATTTCGCGAGACAACCCCTTTAACATGTATGATTTTTTTTGTTAGGATTATGTTGTTAGTCAATATATCGTAATAGGATCTTGTTTCAGATTTACTTATTTTAGTTGGTGTGTTAATTTTATTTATAAGTATCGTTGGTAGCGCAATTTTGTGTATGGATGAGTCTTTCAAAAAGGAGCTAATCCTTAAGTAGTTGAAGATCTCGTTTGCTGGGAGGTTATATTTCTGCTGTAATGCTTTAAAGTCCTCAATTTTTTTTGAGGTTGCAAGATCCTCTATTCGCTTAATTCCTTTATCCATCCAATGCCTCATATCCATATCCGGCAAGTATAGATTTAAAATCTCTATAGGTAGTGGGGGTTTTATTGTGTTTTCCTTTATTTTAGTTTTAGCTGAAAGTTCACCCCAGGTGTCAATTGAGGCTCGCAATGTTGCGGGTACCTCAGATATTTGTGGTTTAAATTTTTTTGGATACAAATATTTTTCAACCAAGGATGCATACATTATAGCCTGACCTGAAATATTCCTCAAAAAACTTCTTTCCATAGTAGGCCATCCTAGTTCACTGTCACTGGGTAATAACTGTCTACTTTGGTTTAATATAGTAGCTTTATGATATGCAATTATATTGGGGATGTCAGCGTCTCCATTTCTTCTGTGCAAGGACAAAACTGATAGGGCTATGCGTGGTTTCTTACCATTCCATATAAACATATTCAGCTGTCTCTGGAGTTTGCTTAGAGTGGGAATGGATATAGAGATCGGCAGAACCCTAAAGTAGTATAAAATTAATGGTAGTACCTTCATCTTGTAGGCCATAATTTTCCCAAACCACGATAAGTTTAGCTTCATTAAGTGGTCTATTTCTTTTTGTATTGTGTTTAGTAGTTTGGGATAGTTTTCGTTTTCTATGTTTTTGAGTGATGGTGTCAGGACTATACCTAAGTATGGGATGTTTTTATCCCTCCACACAAAAGGAAATTCTCCCTGGATATCTTCCTTCAAATTTCTTGGCAGATTCATACCTAGAATAAGTGACTTGTCTACATTTAGTTTATACATAGAGATCTTACTGAAGTGCCCCAGTATCGCACAGGCAGATCTTAAGGATTCCAGAGGATGAGTCAGTGTAAGTATAACATCATCTGCAAATAATCCTAGTTTGTACTGCCTGTGGTTCACTGGAACACCCCTCACACCTAGATCCATACGAATCAGCTCCGCTAATGGCTCTATAGCCATTACATACAATAGCGGGGACAGCGGACACCCCTGCCTTGTTCCATTCGTTATCGACAATGAATCAGATAGCACACCGTCCACCAGAACCTTTGCAGATGGGGAGGAGTAAAGAGCCTGCACAGCACGTATGGTTTTCTCTCCAAATCCAAACTTCTCCAATGTTTTGAAAATATAACCCCAATGGACCCTATCAAAAGCCTTTTCGGCATCTAGTGTTAACATTATCGTTGGAGTCTGTGTTTTTTCTATCAAATGCAGTAGGTTTAAAATTTTTCTAGTGCTGTCCGAGGCTTGTCTTCCTCTCACGAACCCCATTTGATCTGAATGGATTATATTTGGGAGGACTTTAGAATTCTTTGAGCAAGTGTCTTAGCATAAATTTTGATATCAGTGTTTAATAATGATATAGGTCTAAAATTCATTGGGGTATTTGGTTCCTTTCCAGGTTTTGGCAGCACTACAATCGTAGCCTGGAGCATCTCTTGGGGAAAGCTGCCCCCCTGCATGGCGGAGTTAAACATGTTTGTCATAAATGTTGTTAGTGGCTTTGGAAAGTTTTTGTAATATTCTGCAGAATACCCATCCGGGCCAGGGGCTTTATTATTTTTTAGTGAGTTTAGGGTTTTGGATACTTCGGTAACAGAGAATGGCTCGTCTATTGTTTTTGCT
Source organism: Eleutherodactylus coqui (assembly GCF_035609145.1). Lineage (NCBI taxonomy): Eukaryota > Metazoa > Chordata > Amphibia > Anura > Eleutherodactylidae > Eleutherodactylus > Eleutherodactylus coqui. The sequence continues at coordinate 164,009,715 of NC_089844.1, forward strand.
TGATTTTGGTTTAGGGATGGTAGATTAACTAGTTTGAGAAAGTTTTGAATTGAGATACCATTCGGCTGTTCCATCTGCGTATCATTTTTTAAATTGTATAAATTGCTGTAATAGGATGAGAAGGCATTAGCTATTTGTGTTGGGTGTGTTATTTTAATGTTTTTGTTTTGATGGCTCCAAATGTAGGGAATATTGGCTTTTATAGTTTTTTTCTTTAGTAAATTGGCCATCCATCGTGAGGGTCTATTTATTGATGAGTAAACATTCGCTCTTTGAGCATTTACTTCTTTTTCAAAGTCGCCCAACAAGTTTCTGCGAAGCTCCAACCTTAGTTTATGCATATCCTCATGTGCTTTTTTGGATGGATTGGTTTGGAGTTCTTTTTCTTTGAGGTTTAAATTTATGAGTAAGTCATCTATTTTTTTTTATTTATTTTTTTTGTATCTTGATCCTAATTTTATCAAAATGCCTCTCATAAATGCCTCATGAGCATTCCATAAGGTTGTTGGGTTCATCTGTGGGGTATCATTATATTTGAAGTATTCTAGTATGGCTTCTTGTATCTCTTTTTTATACTCCGGAATATTCATTAGGTATGTGTTGTTTCTCCATGACTTGTTAGATTTAATAGAGCAATTTATGTTTAGTTGTATAGTTTTTGGGGCGTGGTCGGTCCACGTAGCGGTGCCAATTTCTACTTTCGAAATTAATGTAAGGAGAGACCTTTCTGCCAGACATAAATCTATTCTGGAGAAAGTTTTGTGCCTCGGCGAGTAGTACGAGTACTCCCTCGCGGAGGCATTTATGCATCTGAATGAGTCATATAGGGCATTTCTGTGTAACCAGTTGTTCAGTGTGGCATTTCTCCTGAGTGTAGGGTTGGTGGTGTCTATGTCTTTATCTGGGACTAGATTAAAGTCTCCGAACATCAATACTGGTCCTTGTGCATTACTGTTTATTTTTTTCACTAGTCTGTTAAGGAAACTTATCTGTCTTGTATTGGGTACGTATGTGTTGACTAGGGTTATCTTTTGGTTTTTTAGGGTACCAATTAAAATTATAAATCGTCCTCTTGGGTCACTGACTTGTTTTTCTATGGTGAACGGTGTGCCCTCTTTAAACGCTATCATCACTCCAGCGTGTTTTTTCTCTGCACATGCAAAAACAATTTGTGGATAGGATCTATGTGACATTCTATTACAATCGCTATCTAACAGGTGTGTTTCCTGGATACATACTACTTCCGCTCCGTAACTGGACGCTTCTTTCCAGACGCTTCTTCTTTTGAAGGGCGAATTCAGGCCGTTGACATTTAACAACAGAAACTTCACAACCATGATGTTGGGATCTGAGGAGAGTATTTTAGACGTAGGAGATCCAAAAACATGAAGATGCCTGCAAAAACAGAATTAAAAAACAAAACAAAGTCCTCTATGTCTGATGCTCTACTGAGCAGCCACAAAGTATGGCAATTAGACATAACGCAGAAGACATATAAATGGAACAATTTGAACAAACTGAGGCAAGATTGGACTTGCATATTTCGTGGGGGGTGAAAGTCCAGCTTCAATGGGCAGGCACTACAGTAAGTAGTAATTTGTAATCACCAGAGATTTTTTTTTTTTTTTTTTTTTTAAGTTCATTTCAGAACGCAGGAATCTTGTTTGTTAACTTGATATCGAACTTTAGAATCTCGTTTTGGCTGTGGATGTGGTGTTGCTTGAAGGTTTATACCCCAGGATTTTAGTGCTTCAGTGGCAGTTTTGGGGTTAAGAAAAATGTGGTGTTTGCCATCTTTGTTTGCTATAATTTTGGTTGGGAATCCCCATTTGTAGGGTATGTTTGCTCTCCTCATGGCAGCGGTTACTTCCGCGTAGTTTCTTCTCGCTTCTAAGGTTGCTTGCGACAGGTCTATAAAAATTCGCAATTCGGAATATGGGTGTGGAAATGGTTGCATTTTTCTTGCCGCATTCATAAGATCTTCTTTTGTTTTGAAATAGTGAATACGGGCTATTACATCTCTGGGAATGTTTTCCTCCAGAAATTTTGGACGCGGCAGTCTATGTGCCCTATCAATCTTTAGTTCTTGTTCAGGCGTATCGGGGAGAAGGGCCTGCATGAAGCGCATAATATACTTTGAAATTTCTGCGTTCGATATTTTTTCTGGTATTCCCCTTATCTTGACGTTATTACGCCTATTGCGATCCTCCAAATCTGTTAGCTTAATCTGAAGCTTGTTTACTTTGTCCTCTAATTCGTAGTGCGCATCAATTAAGGAATTGTGCGAGACTACAATTTCCTCCATTTTTTTTTCACTTTTTTCTATTTTGTTATTAATATCTTGGACTGAAGAGTTGACTTTAGAGGTTAACACAAGCATATCAGATTGTATTGTTTCTCTAAGGGCCATAATCGCCTCCTTGATATAAATTTCAGTGACTGGCCTGTTGGATGCTGAGAGGTTAATCAATCCTCCGTCTCCTGTGTTATCACTAGCAGTGGTCATGTCACTTTCTTCTTCAGTGTCAGCAAACATTTTCTGCTTTTGTTTTGCAGGGCTAAGGGTAGGAGATCTGCTCATAGCTGGCAGCGTGGCCGACGCCATTTTAGAGGGGGACAGCTCTGGGTTATCACTCCCTTTCTGCACTGACCTTGTGTTATCAGTAGGTCTGATGTTGTGCTGGGAGCTATCGCTTGCTATTTCTGTTCCCTGCAGCTCTCTCCCTGTCTCCTTATCTTCTGCTATGCCTCCGCTGCTATCTGTCATCTCTGTCTCCAGCAGTGCAGGGAGTGATGTTTCCTCAGCGGACATTACAGGAGCGGGGCCGCGCGCCGCGAAAAAGGACTCCAGTCTTACCGGAGCTGGCTTAGAAGATCTCCTCCTGGTCATCGCTGGAGACTTGAGACCTTCCTGCAGCTTTATAGGAGAAGTGGAGCCTCCGGTGAGCGTTTATAGTCGCTTTAAGTGCCACAGCCGAACGGAGCCTAAGAATTTGCTGCCGTTCTGGTGCCTCGTTAAGCCACGCCCCCGTTATTAGGTCATTTTTGTTGCAGTTTGTTCACCGTAGAAACAAGACGCACTGAAAGATGGCGGAATGTCGTTTGTTTTTTTTCATTTTCCTCCACTTTTTCAGTACACTATATGGTACATTAAATAGCACCATTGAAAAATACAAATCATCCAGCAAAAAACAAGCCCTCATACAGCAACGTAGATGGATAAATAAAGGAGTTACGATTTTTTTTTTTAAAAGGGGAGGAAAAAACGAAAATGGGGGAAAAAAAAGGGGCCGCGTCATTAAGAGGTTAAAGAGAGCAAATAGAAGGAGACTTATAAGGCTATTCATGCTCCTCTGGGAAATGTACAAATAAGGAAGATGGAACAATATCTCTATAGCAATTCCGGCTTGGTTTTCAATTCCCAGTCATTGTTAAGGCTTGTATAAAGAGAGTCTAACATTGGCTTGCAGGAATGCTGCCTTCCAATAGATGGCGATGCAGAGTTATTGTTCTAGCATCCTTATTTGCAAATTTCCAGAGGAGCATGGATGGCCTTATGTGGCGCAGATTGCTAAGGATTGCTAATGCAGTCCTACACTCTTGCTTCCGAAATGAAGAGTTTAATCCTTAAATGGTTCAGGTTGCCGGCTCAAGGTTGACTCAGCCTTCCATTCTTTCGAGGTCGGTAAAATAAGTACCCAGTGTGGTAATAAATTACTTAGTTCTGAGGAATAAGTTGGTGCTATACATATAAGATTTATTTATCTTATTTTATAAGTCTCTTCACACACCTTCTAGGTGCTCTCCTTAAGGAGAAACGATACTTTCCTGACCCACGCCACAGGCCTCTTACTCGTCAAGCCAGAATCCTACTGCACACTTATGATGGGCAAACCCACTGAAACAGCTGTCTGTGCATGCGTTCTGGCTTTGTTTTCAATTCCTAGTCATTGTTAAGACTTATATAAAGTTCTAACATTGCCTTGCAGGAATGCTGCCTTCCAATAGGTGGTGCTGCAGAGGTATTGCTCCATCTTCCCTATCTGGGTAATAGAGACATTTTAAGTGGGTTTCGTATGTTGTATTTCTTATACAGTTTTAAAAGTAGTGAAGTATTAACCCTTAAAGAGCAGCTGTTTGCTATATTCCATGATCTATATGACTGTGAAGCGATTGTCACCCAAGTGTTACTGAGATTGTTCTGAAGGTATTATTGCTATTGCGCACCAAGTATTGTTATTCCTAGGATTAAGTTAGCTGCAGCAAGCAACAAGATACTACCAGTGGGAGCCAGGTTAAGCCACCTCACTAAATTTGATAGGCGTAATATGAGGTTTATTATTTGGGTAGCTAGGCTGCTTGAGGACATACAGTATAGTGCAAACGTTTTAGGCAGATGTGTAAAAAATGCCGCAAAGTAAGAATACTTTTAAAAACAGAAGTGTTAATATATTTTTGTCAGCAAAATGCAAAGTAACTGAACAATAGAGAAATCTAAATTATATCAGCATTTGTGTGACCAAAGCAGTATCAATTCTTCTAGATATATTTGCACACAGTTTTTGAAGGAACACAGCAGAGATGTTATTCCAGACATCTTGGGGAACTAAGCAGAGATCTTCTGTAAGAAAAAAAAAAAACAACACATCATGCTCACCTGTCTTTGGCCCCCTGGGACCCAGCTGAGTGACTCCCACTCCCCTATACCCTGGCTAGGATTGCAGTCAGAAGTCAGGTGACCGCGGCACCCAATAAGCGGCTGCTGCATCACTATTCCAATTCCTTGCATTAGGTCTCATGCAGCGTCCCGTAAAGTGACCCCAGACACATGGCATACGCCGAGGAGCTGGGAGGGCAAGATGCTGGCTTGTCATGGCAGCACTTACCACACGCTCTCAAGGAGGGACACACGCAGCCAAGGACAGGGCAGCGGTGGGCCTCTTCCAGACACCCCTGGCATGGGGATGCCCAAAAACAGTAGAACAGGTGAAGGGGTTGTCACGGGTGACGCCACCGTTTCGGTACCCACCAACATGAACATTGGCAGGAAAATAAACGAGCCACAGACAAGAGTATAGTACCTCAGATCCCCAAGAGTGGTCAGGGCTTGGAATAACTTTACTTGTACAAAACACTCCAATGATACAAGGCAAAAATAGACAGTATTCCAAGTGCAGGCAGAACTAGGGATATATACACAGAAAGACTTGAAGATGAGTACCTCCACCCAGCGATCCCAGACTTCAGGACGCTTGGGCGTGAACAACTGAAGACAGAAAGAGTACCTCTGCACTGGGCCTTGTGTAGAAAACACTTAGAACTGGCTCACGCTCTCTCTCTCTCTCTCTCTCTCTCTCTCTCTCTCTCTCTCTCTCCGGGGGCTCGCTTACTAGTCATTCAGATCCTTGTGCTCGGGAAATCTCTCCCCCTCTTCCATCCTTCACTACATGGAGGCTGAAGGTACCCTCATGTAGCTGACACTTTTCAGCAGGAACCCAAAAGACACGGAACTCCTTTACCACTCTCCAGCACTCACATTTATACCCTCTCTCATACCAGGTGACATAAATTGATACACTTACAGACAGTCAGCTCACACTTTGCAGACATTAACCTCTCACTTGCTGCAGCTCTGCAATACACATAACAGAATGACAAGACAGTTTTGCACAGGGCATCTACATAAGACAGACATGTATGACATTATGGAGGGGGGCAGGAAAGCATGTACTGGGCCACTACACTCACATCCTCGGCCATCATGCCAGATGTTTGGGACAGTAACGCTGCAGCCTCTGATTGGCTGACATAGTCACCTAACCTCTGGTGGCCGACCTTACCAGGAAAATGAGGCGGGGCAGTGGGAGCTGCTCAACTGGGTCCCAAGGGGCTGAAGACAGGCGAGTATGCCATCTATTTTTATTGTATTACCTGCCTATCTATTAACATTTTTTTTTTAACTGACACAACCCCTTTAATGACATTAGCTGTAGGTTCGAGGTCATTGTCCTACTGTAAAATAAATCTGGAGCCAATCAGACGCCTCCCTCCTTGTATTACATGGTACCTAAGTATCTGCCTGTATTTCTCAGTATTGAGGACACCATTAATCCTGACTAAACTCCCAACTTCAGTTGCTAAAAATCATACCTAAACTTGTCCAGACTCTCCACCATGCTTCACTGTTGCCTGCAGATACATTATTGTACTGCTCTCCACCATACTACACTGTTGCCTGTAGACACTCATTCTTGTACCGCTCTCCAGCTCTTCGGCAAACAAACTGCCTTCTGTTACAGCCAAATATTTCCCATTTTGACTCATCAGTAAAGAGCACCTTCTGAAATTTTTCTGCACGCCAGTTCCTACGTTATAATTGAGTCACTTGGTCTTATTTTTATGTGAAGGTATGGCTTTTTGGTAGTACCTGAGTCCTACTGGTTTCTGACAGTTCTGACCTGATAGCACTGCTGGACATCTTGCAATTTCAAAGGGAAGTAAGCATGATGTGTCTTTCATCCGCTGCACTAAGTTCTGGACCACCCTGTATATAGTCCTCAACATTGCTGTTCCTTTGTTCTTCTTCAAAAGAGATTGAAAAGAACATCTTGATACCCCAGTCTGGTTTGAAGTCTTTGCCTGGGAGAGACCTTTCTGATGCTGTATAACTACCTTGTGTCTTGTTGCTGTGCTCAGTCCTTTTATGATGTATGACCCGTGACATGAAACTGTCTCCCACAATCTCACCTTTGTAGCAGAATTTGACTGTTCCTCACTCAGTTTTAAGCCTCTGAGGCAACCTGGGGGTTACTCGCTCTCTAGGACCGCCATCTTCCCCATCCAAGAGGGTTGGCACCACTCTATAGAGACTCAGGAGACTGAATTTACTTGAAATTCTTGCTTCTGCCAGTTTTATTTCACACACCGCATTAGGTTACAACATTAATATACTGGAACATAGTACAACATTCAGGGTTCACAACCCGCAGGGTCCCCATCACTATCCCCCACCCGTGGTGTCTCGGGTTCGTCCTTTCCTGCCAGTCACGTGACAGGCCCAGTCTGGTCTGAGCCAGACCTAAGGCTAATGACTGTTTTAACCTACATATGAAAATGATTATCATAATCACCTGTTTGGTATAATTGGTTATCTATACGCCTGACCATGATCATACAAAATCCCTGACTTTATGCAAGTGTATCTAGAAGAATTGATGCTGTTTTAAAGGAAAGGGGCGGTCACACCAAATATTAATGGGATTTAGATTTGTCTTTTGTTCAATAATTTAGCATCTTGTTAAATCGACAAAAATAAACTATTAGCACTTCTAATTTTGAAAGCATTCTAACTTTGCAGAAATTCTTTTCATACCTGTCTAAACTTTTTGCACAGTACTGTATGAGGTCTGTGGAAGAAGAATTGCTCCAAATAAAGGCTCAAGTGGAACAACTTTTCACCGAAAAGTCGTACTAAAAGAGTCCAGGCACTCGCCTAGACTGTTACCCACTGCAAGGAGATGGAAGCTTTCTCAATCCCAGCGTGCAAATGAATGTAGTGAGTGGAGGTAGCCCCAATGTTAGCACTACTGAGAGATAAGCCATCTTGCAAGGTGTTTCCGAGGTGGGGACTGGACCACGTCAGGAGAAGCCACTAAATCAAACTGCAGTAGAGGGGCATACTGTAGAGAAAGTGTGAAGAGAACCCCTGGCACTTAGTTGCCAGTTGCCACACAGAACAGGTGAAATCTGGCGGAAGATCAGTTAATTTTCAGGAAGATACAAGCTCACTATAGACAGGAAGTATTTTTCAAGGAGCATTTCCAAGCATTAGTTCAACTTGAATAAGAAAGTGTTATCAAGCTGATTAAAGCCAATCAACTGGCAGTCCCTGTAATTAGGTGTTGCATGGATGAATGTGCAGGTGTGTGGCCAAGATGTCATCAAGAAAGGATTTGTAATTGTGTGTAAGCCTTCCGGGGGCAATTTTCCTGTAATCCCGGGCAGGAAAATGCTCTAAAAGCTGGGTCAGATGTAGTTGCCAGATACAAATCCAATTACTAAGGACAGTTAACCTCCCACAGGGCGGTTGCCTTCAGGAACCGTGAGAGCTGCCGAGCGAGTGGTGCAATTAAAAACCCAGAGCAGCACTCCCTCATATGAACCATACAGATTACTGATCCCTTAAAAGTTTGAGCGAAAGTGCAGCCGGAAGGTGTGAGAGAGCGATCTGTCCTCTAGTGACCCCATGGAAGCCATTATCACATCAGCGAACACAAGAGGAAACGCATGTCATGAGAACTCCTAGTCAAGAAGGCCCTCTACAACTTGGTGATGTTGTGTTGGTGAGGAAAAACAGGCCGAAAAAGGGACTACGTGGACAAAGAAAACCAAAACCCTACAGTGTAGTGAGACAAGTTTTTCCCTATGAACTTGTAGAAGAAATGATGATTAATTAGCGTAAAATGTCTATTGAGGTTCAAGACTGATAACTTGTGTCTAATTGGTTTTCTTCATGTGTGTGCACACCATACTATATAATTAGGAAGCTACAGAATACCTCACACCCTGCAGGAGAAATTCGGATCCAGAACAGACTCGTATATTCTGAAGTTACCCAAAACCAGCAGCCCTAGCTACCAGACATATTGTAGGGGTTCCGTCATTTAGTGAAAGCCTGTACAATATGTACAGTACTGTATATTTGAATAACTTTTCTTGCCAGGGACTGACAAGCTTTAGTGAAGGGAATGTAAGGGACTCACCCTAAGTGGAGATGCTCTGTGAATGAACATTAAAAAAAAAGTCCATGTCATTCTTCCTCTGGGACAAGAGGAGAGGCAGGAGAGTCACTGATCTTCTCTGAAGCTTGCCGGTGCCCCCCCCCCCCCCTCTGCTTTGCACACACAGACTGAAATTTCGACCCTATTTTAAATGGCTGTAGCTCCAGTTGTAACGGTCTGGTTCTGTATTGGAGCTTCTTGCATTGTAACCTATGCAGCAGAGCATGGTCAGCGGAATCCAGAGATCAATGCACGATTAGAGTCTGTTGTAATACAGAGGAGCAGGCAAGTAGCGCCATCGGGGAAAGCCAGAGGTTGGTGCATGGTCAGCATCAGTTGGGTTGCAGAGTAGCAGGCAGTTGGTGGAGCTAGACTATAGGCTGTGAGGCCCAAAATCTCGCAGTGGTGTAGTGGAAGTGCCAAACTTATATAGGAAGTCCAATCAGGAGCAGGGCGGAGCCAAGACAGGGAATTGGATCAGGTGTACGGGATCCAGGTGTTGTGCCAGTTATGGGATGTATCTTCAACCCACTATGGAGTTTCAGGTGGAAGGTGACCTGGCCAACTTTCACAGGAACCCAAAAAGGACCAAAACATTTGGGGCCCAATTTGGGAGAGGGCAAATGCATCCTCAGGTTTCTAGTGGATAGCCAAACCTGATCACTGACCTGGAAGGTAGGGGGAGCTTTGCTGTGTCTATCCGTTTCTTCCTTATAACGTTCCTGGGTGTCATGTAGCATCTCCTTTAGCTTCTCCTGGGTTTTCCGTAACATTGTTAGTCTGGGAGCAACCGTAAGAGTGGTAGTATTCACTAGAAGATTGGGAACGAACACCAGATGTAGACCACAGTTGGCAAAAAAGGGACTCTGAGACGTAGAACTATGCTTAGAGTTATTATAGGCAATTTCTGCTGTTGACAAGTAGTTCATCCAATCATTCTAGAGGTAGGAAATGAAACAGGAAAGGTATTGTTGGTCCTTTAAGTCTGTCCATTGGACTGGGGATCGAAGGTGTAAGACAAATTGATAGTAATCCCTAAGGCAGTACATAAGCTTTTTCAAAATCTTGAGGTAAACTGCACCCCTCTATCAGAAACTACCTTATCAGGAATAGCGCACAGTATAAATATCTCCTTGATCATCAATTCCGCAGTTTGTCCAGCAGTGGGAATCTCTTCCGTGGGAATAAAATTGGCCATTTTTGTGAGTTGGTTCACCGAAACAAGGATGGTAGTCATTTCTTTCAAAGGAGGGAGACCCACAATTAAATCTATTAATATTGGCCTGGATTGGACTAGAAGTGGTTGAGAAGTCCTAACGGTGGAGATCATGGTGTCTTGCTTTGAGCACAAGTTACACAGGAGACAATATATTTTTTTCACATTTTTCTTACAATTAGGCCACCAGAAATAACAAAACAATACTTCAAGAGTCTTTGTGACTCCAAGATGGCCTGCAAGTTTAGAATCATGGACAAGTTTAAGAACTTCAAGTCGCATAGAATCAGGGACATACAGTTTGTTTTCCTGCATCCAAAATCCCTCCTTAAAAGAGAAATCCGCAACCTTAGAAGAATGATTGAAAAAAATGTCATTTTGGTATCTATCTTTGAATTTTGTAAAAAATTCCTTTGAGTCAAGTATTCCCAGAAAGGTTTTGGGGGACAAAATGGTACAGCCTGTATTAGACCCCTCCTCTGGCTTAGCCAGGATCCTGGACAAGGCATCAGCCTTGCTATTTCTTGAACGAGGCCCATAGTAGATGGTAAAATCAAATCTAGAGAAGAATAAGGCCCAACGTGCTGGTCTTGCTGACAGTCTTTTCGCTGCAAAGATAAATTCTAGCTTTTTGTGGTCAGTATGTACAATTTAAAGCCTCGGTCACACGGACGTTTTTAGGTCCGATTTGCAGACGCGCTTGTGATCTGCAGATTTATAGACCCAATGCAAAGCAATGGGATCGGTCACATGTCCGTTTTTGATGCGGATGTGCCAATAATTTTAGGACACACCGATTCGCAGAACACATGTAACTGCGTTCTGCGCAAATTGGTGCTTGTATATGCGCTCAATGGGGCCGGCGCCAGCAGCACCGACCCCATTGAGAACATGTACTAAGATTGTTCTCCTCTGCCACAGCTGTGCCACAACTGTGGCAGAGAAGAACAATGTTCTCCCATTAAAGTCAATGGAGCCGGCAATACAGCCGGCTCCATTGAAAGCAATGGGCTGCCGGCAAGCACTGGATGAATTTTTGGGGAACGGCTTAAAATATAAGCCCTTCCCTGAAAACCATCCTGAAAATGTGTAAAAAAAAAGTATACTCACCTTTTTCCTGCAGCCAGAGTTCAGCAGGGTCCGGCCGGCAGTTCTCCTGAACTGCTCTCTGTAGTATTCAGCAGCCGGGGATTTAAAATCCCCGCCTGCTGAATGGGCTGCCTCTGATTGGTCACAGCCCTCACCAATCAGAGGCAGCTCTCACTCACCCATTCATGAATTCATGAATGGGTGAGTGAGTGCTGCCTCTGATTGGCTGAGTGCAGGGACCAATCAGAGGCAGCTCTCAGCTATTGAATGACAGCTGACAGCTGCCTCTGATTGGTCCCTGCACTCAGCCAATCAGAGGCAGCACTCACTCACCCATTCATGAATTCATGAATGGGTGAGTGAGAGCTGCCTCTGATTGGTGAGGGCTGTGACCAATCAGAGACAGCCCATTACGCAGCCGGGGATTTTAAATCCCCAGCTGCTGAATACTACAGAGAGCAGTTCAGGAGAACTGCCGGCCGGACGCGGCTGAACTCCGGCTGCAGGAAAAAGGTGAGTATACTTTTTTTTTTTATTTCTACACATTTTCAGGATGGTTTTCAGGGAAGGGCTTATATTTTAAGCCCTACCCCGGAAAATTCATCCAGCGCTTGCCGGCAGCCCATTGCTTTCAATGGAGCCGGCTGTATTGCCGGCTCCATTGAATTCAATGGGCGAACATCGTTCTCCTCTGCCACAGCTGTGCCAGAGGATAGCAGGCAGCACTGGGCCATTTCGCTGAAAACGCTGCTAGGTGCAGATTTTTTAGCGAATCGTCGGCCCCGGTCACGCGATTTGCGGATGCGCATCCGTTAATGCGATCCGCAAATCGCGCAAGAAAAAACGCCCGTGTGACTGAGCCCTAAGAATGGTTGGCACCTTCCAAAAGATGTCTCCATTTGAAGAGGACAACTTTAATGGCTAACAGTTTTTTTTTCCAATGTCATAATTTCTTTCAGCAGGTGACATGATATGAGACAAAAATACACATGGGTTGCATCCTGTCTCCAACTTGTTGAGACAAGATGGTTCCCACAGTAGAATTCGAGGAGTACACTTCCAGAATAAAAAGGGTAATTCCAGATTCGGATGGACCAGTACTGCTGTAGAGGTGAACAGAGCTTTTAGTTTTTCAAAGGCTCCCTGTGCATCTAAAGACCATGAGCATGTTTTGGATTTCTTTGAGAGCGAAGTGATTGATAAGATTATTTTTGAAGATATTGGCAGATTGGAGTCTTTCCAACAATTCCAGGATTAAGGGGAGAGGGTAGCAATTTTTACAGTAACTTTATTTAGTTCCTTATAATCAATGCATGGCAGCAAGGCTGAGTCTTTCATTACTACGAAGAACAAGGGTGCCCCAGCTGGGGATGAAGAAGGTCGAATAAAGCCCTTCTATAAATTTTCCTCCATGTGTTCTCTGAGTACCTTTAATTCTGGTTCAGAATAATTGCAAATTTGCCCAAAGGGAATGGTTGTCCTGAGGAGCAATTCTATTGGACAATCATATGGCCGATGAGGGGGTAGTTGGCTAGATTTTTTTTTTGCTGCAGACATCTTTGAATTGCTGGTACTGAGGTGGCAGCTTATGAGAATTCTGCTGACAATTCTCAGAGGTTTGGGTATATTTGAGAGCGGCCAGTAACATCTGACACTTTTCCTTACAGTCCACAGAGGGGAAGGTAATGGTACTTAAGTCCCAGTTGATGGAAGGATTGTGGGTAGAAAACGAAGGGATTCCTAGAATAATTAGAAACTTTGGAGAAGAAAAACGATGGAAACTAATCGTCTCATGGTGATCTGGTTCAATAATGATTTCAGCTTCGATTGTCTCATGAGTTATAGGACCCAAAGACAACTGTGATCCATCCATGATTTCCATATCGATTGGTATGGGTTTCGTCTTGCTTGTAATGTTATTGACAAGAGTGTATTTAAAGTCCATGAAATGCCCTCCAGCTCCCGAATCTAACATAGCGAAGCATTGTAGTTTTTGATCCCCCGATTAGGACCTGTATGGGAAGTAAAAAGATGGGGGACTTATCTTATCTTTATCTTGCATGATTGATGGGATGGCCTGTGACACAGGACCTGGCAATTTGGGAACATCAGATTTGTCTAGGGTTCTAGCACTAGTAAAGGCAATAATTCTTTGGAACTTGTTAGGGCAGTTAATAGCATAATCTCCTGAACCCTCACAATAGGGAAAGGGGTTTGTGGATGACATCATCAATCTGCATTGGTTCAGGCCTTTGCTGGGTGCTAAATGCAGGTTGATTGAAAAATAAGCAGTGTAGTTCCCAAAAACCTGCAGCTTCTCTTTCTTATGTTCAGTAAGTCTCTGATTAATTCTAATACACAACCGAATAAAGTCCTTCAAATTGCCAGGGATCTAGAGTCTGGCAAGCTCATCTTTTACTGATTCAGATAGTCCTTGTCGAAATTGACACTTCTGGGCGGCTAGGTTCAACATGGTATCAGTCACCAAGCGATGAAATTCTGCTGTATATTCGGCAAGAGAGCATCACCCTTGTTGTAGGTTATGTAACCTACCCTCTGCTGTGGCACAGTGATTTAGGTCACCAAAGATTTGGTTCATAGTGGTAGTGAAGTCATTGAGACGGTCGAGAAGGTTACTCTTCGTTTTGACATATGGTAAAGCCCAAGCAAGCGCCTCATCTGTGAGGATATTGACGATAAATAACATCTTCCGCATCTGGAAGTAGATACTGATTAATGAAGCCCTGGCACTGGCGATGATCCCCACTGAATTTTGCTACAGTGGCATGCGAACATCAGAACCAGAATTGACCAACTCCAGACGTTGTCCCTGTAACCCAGCTATTATCTCTTTGCATGTCCACAACCTTTTCCTGGTAGGTGGCTCAAAATTTCTGGAGCTCAGCAACCTATTTCCGCAAGGCGGTGTTGGGACTCCCTTCTGAGTTGTCCAGTCTGTTGGACAATTCTCTTGCCTAAACAGTGCTCCAGTTTCTCACTCCTACTACCCAGCTCTTGAATTGGCTCCACCCTGCCCTGATTAGAGACACTATATATACTGACCTTGTTCCTCCCCTCCTTGAGTGTTTATTGTGCCTTTAACTAAGCTGCCTCCCTGCATACCTGTCTCTCTACAATTCGATCACCCTCCTCTATTACCAGACCTCAGCTATCTCCCGACTACAATTCTGCTTAAACCCTCTGTACTGCACTGTGATCTTGTGTACCAGATCTTGGCTATTCCTTAATAGTACTACCCTCCAGTAGTGGCTACAACAAAAGACTCCAGTCCCGTGCCAGAATCGTAACAGAATAAACACATCCAAAAATGGAGTGCTCTGTAGCAACATTAAGGAAACAAGTTGCGGAATTAAAGGAGTTCTGTGCTACTTATCAAGAGAAGGTTCCTACCTTACAAAAAGAAGTAAAGATGTTACAGCGACAAGTACTTGAATCATGCAGTGCATTTTGTGGAAGTTTGCATGCCGTTACCATGAAAGTTTGGTGGGGATTTGAACCAATGCCGTATCTATTTTCAGATGAGACCCGCTCCCTTTATCAATGACAAAAAAAGGTGATGCTCATCATTAACTTGTTAGAAGGTGAAGAGCTTGCTTGGGCCTCGCCATACGTGGAAAATACCAGCAACCTTCTTAACAACCTCCGCATCTTATTACAGCGATGGACCAAGTGTTTGATGACGCCAATCGCTGTGCAACAGCCAAAGAAAAATTGAATAACCTCCAAAAGGGTCGTTGTTCAGTTGCCAAGCATACGGCAGAGTTTGGCTGTTGGATTATTGATACTATATGGAACCCCGCCATGCAGCAGAGTCAGTTTCGAAGAGGACTTTCAGAAAGTGTTAAAGACAAGCTGGCCAAAGTGGAGACCCCAGGCAATTTGGAAGACTTTATTCGACTAAATATTTGCACAGATCTGAGGCTTACTGAACGGCGAAAGGAGAAGTTGCAGTCTTTCAAAAACAACCCACACTATTTGTTCAATCAATCCATCCCAAACACCCAACAAAGGGTGAAATCTTCACCTGAACCCATGCAGATCAACGCAATCCACAAACCCCTCTCCAAGGCTAATAAAGAGAAATGCCTTTCAGAGAATTTATGTATGTATTTTGGTAATTCAGGTCACTATACTATGAACTGTACTAATAAGTTTCCGAGGACTATCCCCCACACACATGCTAAAACAATTACTAACTCTGCCATCCCTTCACAGCCGAATGCTCCATCAGTCATTCCATCCATCACCCACCAACATAATAGGTGGCATCTCACAGCCCTCCATTTTATTATCCCTATGGAAGTGGTTGTAGGGAGCCGGCAAATTCTAGGCACCACAATGTTAGATTCAGGAGCAGGAGAGAACTTCTTGGATTGCCAATACGCTATTGAAAACAATATTGCAACCGGAACTAAACTTGAACCAGTGGATATGAAAACGGTGGATGGGTCCCCATTAGTTTCCGGACCTGTCACTCTAGTCATATTAGGAAGCTCTTGGTTCTCCACTCACAACCCGCTCATCAACTGGAAAAAAAGAATCGTAACCTTTCCCTCAGAGCATTGTAAAGGAAATTGACGACCAAAGCTGCCTGCTGCCAGTCAGGGACAAGACTCAGAGAGGGTTCCTTTCAAAAATGAGAAGTTGCTATTGCAGTGCCAGGTGTTCAATGATGTCTGCAGCAAGAAGAAAGCAGACCAACTACCCTTTCATCGGCCATATGACTGTGCAATTGAGCTGCTCCCTGGAACTCCTATTCAGTTTGGGCGTATCTACAACCTTTCTGAACCAGAGTTGAAGGTGCTCCAGGAATATTTGGATCAAAATCTGAAAAAGGGCGTCATTTGGCCCTTTCCTCTGCTCCTATATTCTTCATAGAGAAAAAAAGAGTCTAAAAAAAAAGATTTTTTGTTTGAGACATCAGTGCCCTTTGGAATGATTTGTAGTAGTGAGTAGTGAGGTGCTGAATAACACACGGAGCCAAATATTCTGCTTAACTTGTAGTAAACACTGTGTTATTATTAAAGGAGATGTCCCGAGGCAGCAAGTGGGTCTATACACTTCTGTATGGCCATAATAATGCACTTTGTAATATACATTGTGCATTAATTATGAGCCATACAGAAGTTATAAAAAGTTTTTTACTTACCTGCTCCGTTGCTAGCGTCCTCGTCTCCATGGTGCCGACTAATTTTTGGCCTCCGATGGCCAAATTAGCCGCGCTTGCGCAGTCCGGGTCTTCAGCAGTCTTCTATGGAGCCGCTCGTGCCAGAGAGCGGCTCCGTGTAGCTCCGCCCCGTCACGTGCCGATTCCAGCCAATCAGGAGGCTGGAATCGGCAGTGGACCGCACAGAAGAGCTGCGGTCCACGAAGACAGAGGATCCCGGCGGCCATCTTCAGCAGGTGAGTATGAAGACGCCGGACCGCCGGGATTCAGGTAAGCGCTGTGCGGGTGGTTTTTTTAACCCCTGCATCGGGGTTGTCTCGCGCCGAACGGGGGGGGGGTTTAAAAAAAAAAAAACCCGTTTCGGCGCGGGACATCTCCTTTAAGTCAGACAGGGAGATGAGATAATTCTCCCTCCTGCAACCGTTGTGTCGCCCTATCTATTGCCTTAGTCACCTGACCAGTCTGTCTGCAGCCAATCACAACGTATTTGGTTGCTAGGCTACCTGCATCACCTGAGTCTCTAGGCATTTTCTCTATCACTTAGATTAAATCCCTAGGGCTGGTTATTATATAACTGGTCCCAACGGCTAAACAGCGCTATGTAATGCCCTTTTTCAGGCAACATTTTCATTGTCCCCAGAGGCGCAGGATGCCTTCAAAAAATTAAAACCCTCTTTAGGCTGCCTGTCCACGGGCGTCTTTGCATTGCGCTCCCCATGGCGATAATCTGACTGTGGGAAATGCAGTGCACGCTTTTCATAGCATTGCTATGGAAAGTGCAGCCCCCCTGTCCACAAGTGGAGAATCATAGCGATTCTCCGCTCACGGGCTGCAAATCGCAGCATTCTGTGAATTGCCGTGATTCTTCGCGGTGAGCCTATCTGTCAGATAGGCTCACCGTGGAGATCCGTCTGCTGGCTTCTGCTCCTGCAGAGATCCATCGCGGGATATTGCAACGCCTGTGAAGAGGCAGCCTTACGTCTGCACCAGTACTGATCCACCCAAACCCAGAATTACCCTTTGTCATCAAAGTTGACACCTCCGATTTAGCAGTGGGAGCTATTTTGTCACAATGAGTCATTGATAAGATGAATCTGCACGCATGTGCATTTCTATCAAAAGTCTTATCATCCACGGAAAGAAACTATGAAATTGGGAATAAGGAACTTTTAGCTATTAAGGTAGACTTGTCTGAATGGAGACACCTTCTGGAGAGAGCTCATCATCCAGTGACTCTTCTCAGAGACTATCAGACCTTAGAATGTCTTTGTACAGCTAAAATAGTATCAGCATGACAAGCACAATGGGCCTTGTTCTTTTCAAGGTTTAACTTTATTGTCTCCTACCGGCCTGCTTCCAGGAACGGTAAAGCCGATGCCTTGTCAAGGATTCAGGTTGAATCAGGGGAGGAGGCTGAGATGGACAGTACTATTTTGGTCCCAAAAAAATTTTCTGGAAATTTTTAATCCTAAAGAATTGCTAACAAGAGTTAAAGAAGGGAATTAAAGTGACTAGAGATGAGCGAGCGTACTCGCTAAGGCAAATTACTCGAGTAAGTATTGCCTTTTGCGAGTACCTGCCCGCTCGTCTCAAAAGATTCGGGTGTCGGCGGGGGAGAGCGGGGAGGAACAGGGGGAGATCTCTCTCTCTCCCCCCCCCCCCGCTCCCCCCTGCTCACTCCCACAGCTCACCGCTCACCCCCGCCGGCATCGAATCTTTGCAGACGAGCAGGCAGCTACTCGCAAAAGGCAATACTCGCTTGAGTAATTTGCCTTAGTGAGTACGCTCGCTCATCTCTAAAAGTGACCCTTTCCTCAAGAAACCTTCTAAAGAAGCAAATCTTTCATACAGGAAACGGTTCTGGATGCAAAAAAATAAACTGTACGTTCCAGACATGGGTCGAATTGAAGTCCTAAAACAGATCCATGTCTCCAAACTGGCTGGCCATCCTGGGATCTCACTTTGGAACTCCTCCTTTGTTTCTTTTGGTGGCCGAATTGCAAGGATAATGTAAGAAAGTGCATAGACTCCTGTGATACGTGTGCATGAAATAAATACCTTCGAGCCCATTCTCTGGGCCGTCTACAGCCCCTTCCAGTTCCTTCCAGACCTTGGGGATCCATATCTATGGATTTTATTGTGGATCTCCTGCCGTCAAAAGAAATAACCACCATTCTTGTTGTGGTAGACTGGCTTACAAAGATAGTTCATTTTATCCCCAGCATAGGGATTCCTACAGCTAAGTATATGGCAGAACTGGTGATCAGAGAAATATTCAGACTTCATGATATCCCTGACAATGTAGTTTCTGACAGGGGGTGCTGTTCACATCAAACTTCTAGAAGAACGTTTGCACAACCCTGGGCGTCACTGTGAATCTACTGTTGGCTTTCCAACCCCCAGTTCAATAGTCAGACTGAAAGAACCAAACCAGACACTAGAACAGTATCTCCATTGTTTCATCTCCAGGATGATTGGGTGGATTGCCTACCAATGACAGAGTTCACATAGAACAATGCCAGACATTGTTCTACCCCACAGAGACTTTTTTTTTTAGCAAACTATGGGTTACATCTGGTCTTCATTTTGAGTCCCCACTGTCAACCACAGACTGGCCACATTACAGGAAACTCAGGAAAATTTAAAGGAAGTACTGCAGGAGACTCAGGCAAACTTTCCACTGCAGGGACTCCCCTGCCTTTCAGGTAGTGGACAAGGTATAGCTATCTACCAGGTGGGCCAAGTGGCATCCATCCGGTATTCTGCAAAACTCTTCTTAAACGATTTAAAGTAAACCCTTTCTGGAAAGGACTCAACCACCTTCTTCACCAGTGGAGGTCTGAGGAGAGGAGAAGTCTGAAATGGAGAAGATCTTGGGCTCCAGAATGTATGGGCCGGTTGAGGATTCTTGGGAGCCGTCTCAGAATGTTCACACAAAGGGCTCACAAGAGAATTTCATCGTAGGTAGCCAGGTCCAGTATCTTTCAAATAGAAAATAACTATTTCACCTATAAGAATAAATTTTATAAGCAATGACGGGGGACAGCGATGGGAGCGAAATTTGCTGCTACTTACGCAACCCTATATATGGGTATATTTGAAGAAGATTATTTCAAGGATAAAAGAGTTAAGTTTCACAAAAGGTTTATTGATGACATCATCATCATATGGGAGGGCAGTCAAGAAGAACTTGTCAATTTTGTTAGGGATTTGAACGTTAAAGACTATAATCTTAGGTTCACGGACAATATTGATCCAAACCAAATAGTGTTTTTGGATTTGGAACTTAGCCATGATAACCATAATATTATAACCAAAACACACTTTAAGAAGATGCATAGCAATAGCTATGTAGACTTCTACAGTTGTCATACAGCCACTGGAAGCATAATATTCAATTTGGACAATTAAAAAAGAGTACATAGGAACTGTACAAGAGATGAAGAATTTGAGAGCCAAGCTCAGATCCTGATGCGATTTAAAGAAAAAAAGTATCCTGAAAAATTAATTGATTCTGCTTATAAAAGAATATTAGGAGAAAAGAAAAAAGAACGAAAGGATGAAGATGGGGATAAAGAAGGAGGGGAAGAAGTTAATGAAGAGAAAAAAAGTAAGAGAAAGAGTCCGGTAAAAGAAACTAAGGGAAGCTAATAAAGAAAATGAGAGGGGAAAGGGACCTGTTTTTATTACGAAATATAGTAGCGAACATAAGGAGGTTAGGGAAATATTAAGAAGAAACTGGTGCATTTTAGATAATGATCCTATCCTTACAGAAACTATTAATAAAAAACCAAGATTAGTCTTTAGAAGAAATAGGCCGATCCAGAACATTTTAGCAACGTGAAGACCAGAAGTAAAAAAGAACAATGGAGTGAATAACAAAAATAAAAATATCTTTATGACTTCCAGACTGGGGATGTCCAAATGCAGGAAGAAGAACTGTAGATGATGTCCGCATATCACACATGGCAGGAGATTGATAGAAATGGGAAAGAGAAAAACCAATTGAGATCAAATCAAGATATAAACTGAGCTGTGAAACAACATTTATTATTTATCTATACGAGTGCCCGTGTGGCTTAAAATATGTAGGAAGAACTAAAAACGCATTGAGAAGTCGAGTCTCCTGTCATAAATATAATATTAGGAGGGAATTCACAAAACACAGTGTGTCCCGACATTTTTTGGAGATCCGTAAACAGCAGACAAAACATCTTAGAGTTACCCCACTGGAGCACGTTCCGTCCCATTCTATCAGCTAGTTACGTAGAAAAGAGATGCTCTGGATACATCGTCTGAACACGTTAACACCACACGCCCTAAATGAGGTGCTAGAGAAAATTTGGGGGCATTTGATTAAGAATAATATAACAGTTTTTTTCCTTTTCCTCCCTCTCTGGTAGTGGTTTTAATACGTTGGAAAGAAATTTTTTATATCAATGTTATGCAATGTTTTACTATATACATGTTGGTTTTCAAGGGCTATAGATATACAATCATATAAATTAGGCTAGAATAGATTGTATATTCTTATATATTTGTTATGAACTAATTTGTAGGAAATAGTTGTAATACATTATTGATTACCTTCATTTTTAGGTATTATGATATATATTTTATCTAAAAAATAGTTTTATCTTTAGGTAATAAAAAAAATATAATAAAATATAAAAGACTTTTAAAAATATTTTAATTTTTTGAAAGTATTTTGCTGTTGAAGCGTTTATTAAGTAATTTTATAACCCCCATTGTCAGACGATAGAGGGGGTTATTTTGGATTGTTTATTTCTCTGCAAATATGCATGTGATTTTCATAGATTTTTTTTTATGAATGAAAGAATATGTATTCTAATGGTGTGGAACCGCGTGGACGGCTTGACAGCTTCACGTTTTAAACGGAGCACAATTGCAATCCGGTGAATGTATAGAAGTAGAAAATGGAAGAGGAACGCATTATGCGTTCCACAAAGTGAGATTCCTAGTCCCATGACGTATGGCACATGACTAGGTCACATGATTGAAATCCCCTCCCATGGGATGACGCGCATACCGGCGGTTGAATGGCGTCAGGAGTGAGCACCACATGTGTAAGTTTATTCCGTATCGTATTTTATGTACATATAAGAGAGTTTTTAAGATTGTAATATGTATTCCTTTGCTTGAAAAAGGCGTGACTCAAACACCGAAACGCGTAGCAATAAAAAACATTGGTTTAATATAAACCTACAGACCTTGTGGTCTTTACTAATCCTTTAACCCTTGGATCGCGGGGAATATTTTGTTATCCATATTCAAATAGAAGCCAGAGGTTAATATCAGAAGGTCTTGTCACAGTAGCAGAGGAACAGGCAGAAGGGGAGCTGATCAGTCAATGTTGTGCAGCAGAATACTCACACACTGGTGCAGTGACAGGGTCAGCCTTTTATAATGAGCCTAATCAGGAACAGATGCAGGGTCAGGACCAGGAGGCAGGAATTAGATGACTGTGATTAGCGAACAAGGCTGAGAGTAATACAAAGGCACTATCCGTTGGCTGGATAGCTCAATAAGAAGGGCTACTGCTGGAGTGCAGGAGGTTCCTTGTTCAAGTCCTGACACGGGGAAAAACTTCTCAATAGGATGCATATTAGCCTTTTACTCCCCACTTTTACATGAGCCAACCTAAACAACCAAATAACCAATCACCGTGAATCAGCCAACTCAAATAACCAATCACCGTGAATCTGCCAACCCAAATAACCAATCACCGGGAATGAGTAAATCCAAACAACCAATCAGCTTGCGAATGGTGCGGATTTGATGACTAATATAAATATATGCTAACAAGATACTATAGAGTAAGTAACAGCATGTAAAGGGATGTTCCCATCTCGGCCAAACGTGTTACGTCCTGCAGCTTCGGGGTATGTATGGAGGGGGATCACTGGTTGAGAAGCTGGGTCTTCACACGGTGGTCAGCTTCCTCCGTGTCCATCTCCCCTCTCTCTCATCCAACTCAACTGCTCACTGCCTTACTCCATACTCCCCTTAACTAACGTCCTCTAATCCTATATTAAATTTCCAACTATGCAATATGAAATGAGTTGCAAACACCCTCCTTTTTTTTCCTCACTCTGGGGGACTTGTCATAGATTGGCTCCAACTAACTGATTTACGATGGTGCCTAAACAATCTTAACTCTTTAGTTTCCTGACTCCCTCTTCTTAAACGAAGTCCAGCATAACTACCCTTTATTAAATGAACTGGTAGTTAGAACAGTTGCTCTTAACTTGCAGATAAAGTACTTCTATTCTGTAGTGCCAGTCCAGATCACTACATCCACACCAAATCTGCAGCAAAAAATATTCTGCAGGTTTTGCTGTGAACGCACCCTTAATAACCAGGCTGCCATTCATGTGAGTGCCTGCAGAAAGCTAAGTGGAGTCAATAGGAGACAAAATGGCTTAATTACATTATAAAAAGCATTTTATAAACCAGTCTGATGACAGATTCCCTTTAATGCTCCATCTGGACCCTGTACTCAGTGGTCACACAGCAGTGTATAATTTATGCAGCATGAACTTACCATAAACTGTAAAATGTACATCCTTGTGACTGCTCTCAGGGCTGTAGGTTATCATACACCTGTAAGTACCAGTGTCGCTGATAGATGCATTATCGATGAATAAATCCGCAGCTCCTTCTTTGATGTTCTCTTTATCAATATATTTCCTTGGTTGACTTCTAAGCCCCTTATGGTCGTACCTCACTATCTCGTTTCCCTCGAATTCCCAAACAATGCCAATATATTGATGGTTTACTGGACTGCTGCCCGCCTTGAATGTGCAAGGTATGAAGACATTAGTTCCCAGCTCTGCTTTGCGGGAGAATAGACTGTAGACTTCTAGGGCGGATCCAGAAGTAACCACTGAAAAAAAGATAGTATTACATAAGCTTTATATGATAGCAACAGCATGGCAAACTTTAAGGGAATCTCTCAACTCCTATGAGCCTCATAAACTAAAGTTATGGGATCAAAGGAGCTGAAGTGCTGAATCCGGCGATGTCTCTGTCATATTTACCTTTCTTGCTATTCCCCCACTATCTGCTCGCAAAACCGCAGTTGCATACATCCAGTAAAGTACATAGCCATGCGCAAAAAGTGAGGCCTAGTTCTGTTATTATGTGCTTTTATCTATGTAGTGCACTGGATGCATGCAGCTGCGGCTTTGCTAGCAGACAGGGGAAACGGTGAGGAAAGCAAGAATGACAGAGGCATCCCTGAGAGATTTGCTTTAATAACATATATGCTTATAGAGGTGTTCCTACAGACCAAACTGAGATTATAGCAATACAGGTCACAAATAATTGTTTTTAAAACTAGCTTTAACTAAAAAATGTAAGTAGCTATGGAGTTATAGCAATGCAAAAGGTGTCCACCCTGTTGCCGTTGCTCTTGATGAGGGTGAGGGTACCCAGTGTCTGTTTAATGTGTTCCCTGCTGATATTTGCACCCCTTTGATCTGTGCGTGTGGTGAAGACCAACCAGTAACAGAAGCACAGTCTGGCACTCAATGACAGATCTTATGCTCGGCTGGTTGTGTTGGCTGTTTGGTATGACACTTGAAATTTAACTCTGGGGGCCTCTCTTCTCTTTTGAGCATTTTTGAGATGTTTGTACACCTTGATTAGAGTCCCCTGTGGTAAAGTCAGTTGATTGGACATCAATTTCAAGGACACACCATCTATATAGTGTCTCACCGCTCACACTGCACATCAGAACTAAAACGGAGCCATGAGGAGGAAAGAACTGCCTGTACAGCTCAGACAGGATTGTGTGGAGGCAAAGATCTAGAGAAGCTACAAAACATTTCTGATGCACTGAAAGTTCCCAAAAGCACAGCGGCCTCCATGATTCTTACATGGAAGAAGATTGGAAGAACCAGCTCTTCCTAGAGCTGCTGACCCACTAAACTAAGTCATCAGGGCAGAAGGGCCTTGGTATGAGAAGTGACCAAGAACCCAATGGTCACTGTTCATGAACTCCAAAGACCCAGTGTGCAGATGGGAGAAACGTCCGGAAGGTCAACCATCACTGCAGCCTCCACCAATCTGGGCTTTATGACAGAGTGGCCGGAGAAAAGCCCATCCTCAATAATAGTTGCATGAAAGCTACCTGGAGTTTGCCAAAAAGCACCTAAAGGACTATCAGGCTGTGAAACAAGATTCTCGGATTTGTATGGTTGAGCAAGAAATAAGATGTGCCATGTGTCCAAAGTCCATTGATGTCTTTCCTGGGCCCATGCGAGGTGTTGTTGACAATGACATAGCGTCATCCCTTGTCGATCTTCAGCCTTTTAACCACTATTTACACAAGGAACACCACATGGTCATTGTGGAAATGTGTCTAACTTTGCCGCTGTTGTACTGCTGGGTCAGTTGGTCTACTGTGGTGCGTTGTTTCTGAGATACCAGAAATGCCCCCATATGCTCACTTATAGGAACAACCACAAGGGCTGGTGTGTGATCTTCGGTTGGACATCTGTCCTTGATTTAACCAGTCTTGGTACAGTCTTGACGCCGCGGTTCGGGAACAGCCAACAAGTGCGACTGTTTCCGAAATACTGGCACACTTTCCAGGCATAAATAATCTGTCAAGTCAAAGTCATTCAAGACATCCCATTTACCCATGACAACCAAATGTTGCCTTCTGCTACACAGGGGAGAGGTCAGCACATTATCTCAGAGCAGATCATGATGCAGCCACAAGATGTCACTGCCAGCTAATCCTAAGGCAGAAATCGTTCAGCATGCAATGCATTCAGAAAGTCTTCAGACCCTTTCAATTTTTTTAAAATTTATTTTGTGCCCTTATGCAAATGTAAAAAAATGGCAAGTTTTTTCCTGTCATTCTGCACTCAATACCTCATAATGCCAAAGTAAAAACAGAATGCTAGAAATCTTTGTAAAGTTTTTAAAAACATTAAAAACTAACATTTTTCACTGACACAAGTATTCACATTCTCTACTCAGTACTTAGGCCTCGTTTCCACGAGTGTGTGTTCGTGCGTACATAGGTGCACACAAAGCTGGGTATTTATTTGAACCATTAGTTTCCCCATGATGTGTTCACATGTCCGTCTTTTACACTCGTGCAAACGCACAAACCTGCAAAAGATAGGATATGCGTGAATACCCGCCTGTCAGCGAATCACAGGCAGCGCTTGGCCTTTCATTGAATTCAATGACTAAAATTGCCATGCTAATATTAATATATATTATATTGCTAAAGTCCCTATCCCTCCCCTTGTTAGCAGCTCCCATAGGCTCGGGAGAGAGGGGAGGGAAATTAGCATGGCAATTTCATTCATTGAATTCAAAAAATGGCCGAGCGCTGCCTGTGATTGGCTGAGCGCTGTGACCAATCACAGGCAGTGCTTAGCTGTCATTCAATGAATGGCTGAGTGTTGCCTGTGATTGGCTGAGCGCTCAGCCAATCACATACAGCCCTTTCAGCAACTGGGGATTTTAAATCTTCGGCTGAAAGAGCTTCAGAGCAGTGCAGGGCGACAAGCGGCTAGATGCGGCTGAGCCCCGGCAGCGGCGGAGAGGTGAGAATATATTTTTTTTTAGTTTTTACACATGTTAGGGATGGTTTTCAGGGAAGGGCTTATATTTCAAGCCCTTCCCCGAAAATCACTACAGGGGTTGCCGGCAGGCCATTGCTTTCAATGGGGCCGCTGGCAGCAGCAGCCCCATTTGAATACGGCACAAACAAACAAACAGATTGTGTGTTTATATATATATGTAACCCAGGTACCCGATACAGAACGTGTGAAATACAAAACGTGACATTGTAAGTAAGAAAAGAGAATATCAGAACGTATGCATAAATATGTGGAAGCCACTGATGCTGATTAATGCTATGTGAATGTATTAGCCATTTATTATACTGCTGAGGAAACATGAAAGCTGTGCTGTGATTGGTTGCAGTGGGTGACAGTTTTCAATCCTCGATTGCTCCATGTATTCCTGTTTGGGGACATATTTTCTGAAACACAAATGTTCAGCGCTCAGTCTGACTCTTCTAGTGGAAATTACTTGTTGGAAATAACCAGGAATACTAAGTCGAGTGTGTAGAATCAATTGGTAAAAGCAAATTTTGGGGGTTGCTGCATTAAAATTCAAGGAAAGGCAAAAATATGCAAATAAGGTTGCCGAGACAACAACATTTTTGAATTTTGTTTAGCCTATAACCTTCTCCGGGTTGAGTTTATACTGTGTGCAAAATTTCATGCCAATCGGTCGTCTTGTTTGTGCGTGATGCTCCAACAAACAGACAACTATTGACAGATATATAGAAGATGTTCCATCAATATACAGTACATATATTTACAGGATTATTACAAATGATCTTCCCGATGTGAAACTCTCAGAACTCACATTGAAGTTTCAAAAAAATTGGCAACAAATGCATCATGACTAGAGATGAGCGAACGCGTTCGTCCGAGCTTGATATTCGTGCGAATATTAGGGTGTTCGGGATGTTCGTTATTCGTAACGAACACCATGCGGTGTTCGGGTTACTTTCACTTCCTTCCCTGAGACGTTAGCGCGCTTTTCTGGCCAATTGAAAGACAGGGAAGGCATTACAACTTCCCCCTGTGTTGTTCCAGCCCTATACCACCCCCCTGCTGTGAGTGGCTGGGGTGATCAGGTGTTCGCCTAATATAAAAGTCGGCCCCTCCCGCGGCTCGCCTCAGATGCCGTGTGAGTTAGATGAGGGACAGTGCTGTTTGTACCGGAGCTGCTGTAGGGAAAGAATTGGTAGTTAGTGTAGGCTTCAAGACCCCCAAAGGTCCTTATTAGGGCCACTGATAGCTGTGTGTTGGCTGCTGTTAGCAGTGGCAATTTTTTTTTCTCAAAATCGCCTCTGCAGAGCGTTGCACCCGGCATTAGGGACAGAAGTGTTGCATAGGCAGGGAGAGTGTTAGGAGTGAGTGTAGCCTTCAAGAACCTCAACGGTCCTTTCTAGGGCCATATTTAACCGTGTGCAGTACTGTGCTGGCTGCTGTTAGCTGTGCTGCATTTTTTTTTTCTTCTCAAAATCGCCTCTGCAGAGCATTGCACCCTCCATTGATACTGCAGGGAAAGAAATGTGTAGGCAGGGCCACAACACAGTTATTATTCATTGAATATACGCAGTGCTGCCTTTTGGTGGAAAAAAACTGAAAATAATTGTATTTGTCCTGCCTCTGTCCGTCCTAAGGGCGGTGGACACGTGTCGGCTGCGTGTGCAACGTTTAAAAATCAGACGCACCCAGCTACGTTTTACTCCTGGCTTCGCCATTTGCTTTCCTTAATTGGGAAAAAAAATACCTGCTCTGCCAGAGTTAATAACTCTGCTACCCTCACGTTCTGTGCCACATGAGCAGGGCCACAGCACAGTTATTAAACTTCTCATGCTCATTGAATATACGCAGTGCTGCCTTTTGGTGGAAAAAAACTGAAAATAATTCTATTTGTCCTGCCTCTGTCCGTCCTAAGGGCTGTGTGTACCTGTCGGCTGCGTGTGCAACGTTTAAAAATCAGACGCACCCAGCTACGCTTTACTGCTGGCTTCGCCATTTGCTTTCCTTAATTGGGAAAAAAAATACCTGCTCTGCCAGAGTTAATAACTCTGCTACCCTCACGTTCTGTGCCACATTAGCAGGGACACAGCACAGTTATTAAACTTCTCATGTTCATTGAATATACGCAGTGCTGCCTTTTGGTGGAAAAAAACTGAAAATAATTCTATTTGTCCTGCCTCTGTCCGTCCTAAGGGCGGTGGACACGTGTCGGCTGCGTGTGCAACGTTTAAAAATCAGACGCACCCAGCTACGTTTTACTCCTGGCTTCGCCATTTGCTTTCCTTAATTGGGAAAAAAAATACCTGCTCTGCCAGAGTTAATAACTCTGCTACCCTCACGTTCTGTGACACATTAGCAGGGACACAGCACAGTTATTAAACTTAGATTATTCATTCACTAGAGGCAGTGGGGCCTTTCGTTTTCAAAAAAGGGCAAAAATTATATTTGGCTGCAGTCTTGCGCCAATTTATTTCCTGCCTGTGAAATCAAATCACTGGTAATACAGCATGCTGAGGGGTAGGGGTAGGCCTAGAGGACGTGGACGCGGCCGAGGACGCGGAGGGCCAAGTCAGGGTGTGGGCACAGGCTGAGCTCCTGATCCAGGTGTGTCGCAGCCGACTGCTGCGCGATTAGGAGAGAGGCACGTTTCTGGCGTCCCCACATTCATCGCCCAATTAATGGGTCCACGCGGGAGACGGTTATTAGAAAATGAGCAGTGTGAGCAGGTCCTGTCCTGGATGGCAGAAAGTGCTTCGAGCAACCTATCGTCAACACGCAGTTCTGCGCCGTCCACTGCTGCAAATCCGAATCCTCTGTCTGCTGCTCCTCCTTCCTCCCAGCCTCCTCACTCCACTACAATGACACCTGCTCAGGAGCGGGAACACTCCCAGGAACTGTTCTCAGGCCCCTGCTTAGATTGGGCAGCAGCGGTTCCTCTCCCACCAGAGGAGTTTATCGTCACTGATGCCCAACCATTCGAAAGTTCCCGGGGTCCGGGGGAAGAGGCTGGGGACTTACGCCAACTGTCTCAACAACTTTCTGTGGGTGAGGAGGACGATGACGATCAGACACAGTTGTCTTGCAGTGAGGTAGTAGTAAGGGCAGTAAGTCCGAGGGAGCAGCGCACAGAGGATTCGGAGGAAGAGCAGCAGGACGATGAGGTGACTGACCCCACCTGGTGTGCAACGCTTACTCAGGAGGACAGGTCTTCAGAGGGGGAGTCAAGGGCATCAGTGGGGCAGGTTGGAAGAGGCAGTGCGGTGGCCAGGGGTAGAGGCAGGGCCAGACCGAATAATCCACCAACTGTTTCCCAAAGCGCCCCCTCGCGCCATGCCACCCTGCAGAGGCCGAGGTGCTCTAAGGTCTGGCAGTTTTTCACAGAGACGCCTGACGACCGACGAACAGTGGTGTGCAACCTTTGTCGAGCAAAGCTCAGCCGGGGAGCCAACACCAACAGCCTCACCACCACCACCATGCGCAGACATATGATGGCCAAGCACCCCACAAGGTGGGACGAAGGCCGTTCAGCGCCTCCGGTTTGCACCACTGCCTCTCCCCCTGTGCCCCAACCTGCCACTGAGATGCAACCCCCCTCTCAGGACACAGGTACTACCGCCTCATGGCCTGCACCCACACCCTCATCTCCGCTGTCCTCGGCCCCATCCAGCAGTGTAGTTCAGCGCACCGTCCAGCCGTCGCTTGCGCAACTGTTGGAGCGCAAGCGCAAGTACGCCGCCACGCACCTGCACGCTCAAACGTTAACCGTCCGCTTAGCAAAATTCATCAGCCTTGAGATGCTGCCGTATAGGGTTGTGGAAGCAGAGTCCTTCAAAAGTATCATGGAGGCGGCGGCCCCGCGCTACTCAGTTCCCAGTCGCCACTACTTTTCCCGATGTGCCGTCCCAGCCCTGCACGACCACGTCTCCCGCAACATTGTACGCGCTCTCACCAACGCGGTTACTGCCACGGTCCACTTAACAACGGACACGTGGACAAGCACAGGCGGGCAGGGCCACTACATCTCCCTGACGGCACATTGGGTGAATTTAGTGGAAGCTGGGACAGAGTCAGAGCCTGGGACCGTTCACGTCCTACCCACCCCCAGAATTGCGGGCCCCAGCTCGGTGGTGGTATCTGCGGAGGTGTATGCTTCCTCCACTAAAGCACCCTCCTCCTCCTCCTCCTCCTCCGTCTCGCAATCAAGATGTGTTAGCAGCAGCATGTCGCCAGCAGTCGGTGTCGCGCGGTGTGGCAGCACAGCGGTGGGCAAGCGTCAGCAGGCCGTGCTGAAACTACTCAGCTTAGGAGAGAAGAGGCACACGGCCCACGAACTGTGCAGGGTCTGACACAGCAGACCGACCGCTGGCTTGCGCCGCTGAGCCTCCAACCGGGCATGGTCGTTTGTGACAACGGCCGTAACCTGGTGGCGGCTCTGCAGCTCGGCAGCCTCACGCACGTGCCATGCCTGGCCCACGTCTTTAATTTGGTGGTTCAGCGCTTTCTGAAAAGCTACCCACGCTTGTCAGACCTGCTCGGAAAGGCGCGCCGGCTCTGCGCACATTTCCGCAAGTCCCACACGGACGCTGCCACCCTGCGCACCCTGCAACATCACTTTAAGCTGCCAGTGCACCGACTGCTGTGCGACGTGCCCACACGGTGGAACTCTACGCTCCACATGTTGGCCAGGCTCTATGAACAGCGTAGAGCTATAGTCGAATACCAACTCCAACATGGGCGGCGCAGTGGGAGTCAGCCTCCTCAATTCCTTTCAGAAGAGTGGGCCTGGTTGGCAGACATCTGCCATGTCCTTGGTAATTTTGAGGAGTCTACCCAGCTGGTGAGCGGCGATGCTACAATCATTAGCGTCACCATTCCTCTGCTATGCATCTTGAGAAATTCCCTGCAAACCATAAAGGCAACTGCTTTGCGCTCGAAAACGGGGGCGGGGGAAGACAGTATGCCGCTGGATAGTCAGGGCACCCTCCTGTCTATTTCTCAGCGCGTACAGGAGGAGGAGGAGGAGCATGAGGAGGATGAGGGGGAAGAGACAGCTTGGCCCGCTGCTGACGGTACACCGGCTGATTGCCTGTCATCCTTTCAGCGTGTATGGCTTGAGGAGGAGGAGGAGGAGGAGGAGGATCCTGAAAGTGATCTTCCTAGTGAAGACAGCCATGTGTTGCGTACTGGTACCCTGGCACACATGGCTGACTTCATGTTAGGATGCCTTTCTCGTGACCCTCGCGTTGCACGCATTCTGGCCACAACGGATTACTGGGTGTACACACTGCTCGACCCACGCTATAAGGAGAACCTGCCCACTCTCATTCCCGAAGAGGAAAGGGGTTCGAGAGTGTTGCTATACCACAGGACCCTTGCGGACAAGCTGATGGTAAAATTCACAGCCGACAGCGCTAGTGGCAGAAGGCGCAGTACCGAGGGCAAGGTAGCAGGGGAGGTACGGAGATCGAGCAGCATGTACATCCCAGGCAGTGCAACAGTCTTTAAGGGCCTGGCCTGCTTTATGGCTCCCCACCAAGACTGTGTCACCGCTCCCCAGTCAAGGCTGAGTCGGCGGGAGCACTGTAAAAGGATGGTGAGGGAGTACGTAGCCGATCGCACGACCATCCTCGGTGACGCCTCTGCCCCCTACAACTACTGGGTGTCGAAGCTGGACACGTGGCCTGAACTAGCGCTGTATGCCCTGGAGGTGCTTGCTTGTCCTGCGGCTAGCGTCTTGTCGGAGAGTGTGTTTAGTGCGGCTGGGGGAATCATCACAGATAAGCGTACCCGCCTGTCAACCGACAGTGCCGACAAGCTAACACTCATCAAGATGAACAAAGGCTGGATTTCCCCAGACTTCTGTTCTCCACCAGCGGACAGCAGTGATACCTAAGCAATACGTAGGCTGCACCCGCGGATGGAAGCTACGTTCTCTCTCACCATCCAAAACGGGGACATTTCTGCTTCAACAATCTGTGTCTAATATTCCTCCTCCTCCTCCTGCTCCTCCTCCTGAAACCTCACGTAATCACGCTGAACGGGCAATTTTTCTTAGGGCCACAAGGCTCACTCAAATAATTTTTCTGAACAATTTTTATAAGTTTCAATGCGCTTAAAAGCGTTGGAACTTTAAGTTGAACCAATTTTTCGTTACACTGGGCTGCCTCCAGGCCTAGTTACCACTTAAGCCACATTAACCAAAGCGATTCACCTGCCATCTTGGTTGGGCATGGCCAATTTTTACTGAGGTACATTAGTACTGTTGGTACACCAATTTTTTGGGGCCCTCACCTACAGTGTAATCATAGCAATTTGTATGTTCTTCGCCTGCACTCATGGTACAGAAAGGTGTGTGGGGTTGGCCTACACTTTAGCTACATAAATGTAACTTGGGCCTTGGCTATACTAAGGCTACTGAAATGGAACTAAGACTGCGCTCCCACTATACTGCTGCTTCAGAATTGTTACTGGGGCCTGTCTTGAGTGCTACTATTGCTGACATGGAACGAAGACTGCGCTCCCACTATACTGCTGCTTCGGAATTGTTACTGGGGCCTGTCTTGAGTGCTACTATTGCTGACATGGAACGAAGACTGCGCTCCCGCTATACTGCTGCTTTGGAATTGTTACTGGGGCCTGTCTTGAGTGCTACTATTGCTGACATGGAACGAAGACTGCGCTCCCGCTATACTGCTGCTTCGGAATTGTTACTGGGGCCTGGCTTGAGTGCTACTATTGCTGACATGGAACGAAGACTGCGCTCCCGCTATACTGCTGCTTCGGAATTGTTACTGGGGCCTGTCTTGAGTGCTACTATTGCTGACATGGAACGAAGACTGCGCTCCCGCTATACTGCTGCTTCGGAATTGTTACTGGGGCCTGTCTTGAGTGCTACTATTGCTGACATGGAACGAAGACTGCGCTCCTCCTATAATGCTGCTACTGATATGTTAGTGGGGCCTGTCCTAATGCTACGGCTGAAATGTTACGAATTCTGGGCTCTGCCTATACCGCTGCTAATGGTATGTCTCTGGGGTGTGGAAACAGAGGCTTCCCAAAGACATGATGGCGGCGAGGCCATTTCCCACCAACGCGGTTACTGTTAAGGTGCATATAACCACGGACACGTGGAGAGGACACGTAGTGCCTCAAAAACATCCCCCTCCTCCTCCAACAGGGAAAACATTCTTGGCAAATGCCTTTGCATTGGTTCGTCTGGTGGCAGTCCAAGAATTTCACCTTTAGGGCGAGCACCCACTGGCGTTTTTTTACCTGCGTTTTGCGTTTTGCGTTTTTCCTGCACAGGCATAGAGATAACATGTGTTCCTGTCCACTGGCGTTTTTTTTGCGTTGCGTTTGCGTTTTTAACATAGGAACTGTCAGTTGCATATGTGTCCTTATTTTTCTCCTAATGCACCCATGAAAGTCAATGGAAATTAATGGAAAAGCCGCGAAAACGCCGCGAAAAGCGCGCGGAAAAATCTGCGTTTTTTTCCCGCGGAAAACGCAAACGCCAGTGGGTGCTCGCCCTTACCGACACAACAAGAGAGCCCCCACACCATCCCCCCGCCACGGCCCACTTAATCCTGGCCGCATTCCGAAAACCAACAAAATACAACCGTGCTACTAGGTCCGCAGTCACCACCACATTACCACCAACGCGGTTACTGTTAAGGTGCATATTACCAGTCTGACTGGGGCATGCAGACACCTTGACAGAATGAATAGTGTGTGGCACATAGGTTCCCCATTGCTATGCCCACGTGTGCAGCTCCTGATGGCGGTGGCACAGGATTCTATTTCTCATTGCTTCTGTACAGCATTGTGGGCTATCGCCCCGCCCCTTTTAAAGAGGGTCGCTGCCTAGCCGTGCCAACCCTCTGCAGTGTGTGCCTGTGGTTCCTCCTCATGGCAGACGCACTTCTAAATAGACATGAGGGTGGTGTGGCATGAGGGCAGCTGAAGGCTGCGCAGGGACACTTTGGTGTGCGCTGTGGGGGGGAGGGGGTGCGGTTGGTCAGCATGTAACCCAGGAGAAGTGGCAGCGGAGTGTCATCCAGGCAGTGATTGTGCTTTGTTGGAGGTAGTGTGGTGCTTAGCAAAGGTATGCCATGCTAATGAGGGCTTTTCAGAAGTAAAAGTTGTTGGGAGGGGGGGGGCCCACTCTTGCCGGTATTGTGGCTTAATAGTGGGACCTGTGAACTTGAGATGCAGCCCAACATGTAGCCCCTCGCCTGCCCTATCCGTTTCTATGTCATTCCCATCACTTTCTTGAATTGCCCAGATTTTCACACATGAAAACCTTAGCGAGCATCGGCGAAATACAAAAATGCTCTGGTCGCCCATTGACTTCAATGGGGTTCGTTATTCGAAACGAACCCTCGAACATCGCGGGAAGTTCGTTTCGAATAACGAACACCCGAACATTTTGGTGTTCGCTCATCTCTAATCATGACGGATCATTTTTATGTGTTTCTATTGAGTAACTCCAAGGAATCCCCAACACAATTTCCCACCCAAAATCAATAGGAGCTGGGGTGTGTGCAGGTGGCAAGGAGATTGTATTGGAGAGGGTTAACCCTTTCCAATTCACTGTCTGACGTCTGAAGACATTCTGATTGAAGGCTGTACAGCTCCAATGTCGGAAGACTTCCGGCAGGGTATTCTCACTGTAGATTACTGGCAGCTCTGTTGTCGGGGACATCTCCAGTATGCCCCATACTGCAGTACTGGCTCTAGCCAGCAGATGGTGCTGTTGAATAATGGGAGAAAGAGAAAACCCCTAGGAAACCCTGAATCCAAAATGGTATTGCAAAGGGTTAAGAGACCCTGTAATGAAAAAAATACTACCTAAAAAGCCTCCACTGACTTTTTGTAGAGGAATCACAATAGAAAAGATCATGCACCACGTAGATTGAAAAATAAAAAGACTAGTGAACAACTGGGGAAAATAGAGTCCCGAAGGAGAGTTTCTAAAAGTGAAAAAATGTTTGTTACAACATTGTTACTGATGGGTGTAAAGAGATGCAATCGCAGTCCACTGGAGAGAGATTTACTATTTGTGATTCCCTCCATTGTGGTTCAGACTATGTGGTCTATTAATTAATTGCCATTGTGAATTACATTATGTAGGCCGGACCACTCGAAACATTGAAAGAGAAGGGGCATGGCTAGGAACCAAACTGTGCAGATGCACTTAAAGCAGGCTCTGTCCTAAAACCCCTAAAACACATCAAACTTAGGATCATTCAGGTGCCTTCCTGCCTGAAAACAACTAGGACCTTGCCCTGGGACCTTCCCGGGGTCTATCCATTGTGCCTTGAAGCAGCTTGCTTCCCTCTCCGAATGGGAATCCTCTTGTCTAACTGAGGGCCTACAGACCGGGAGCTTTGCCGTGCATACCCACCCACACAGAGACACCAGGATACATCCAGCCTTTGGGACTGGAAGACTCTTGCCAACCCAGCTCAATTACCACAGCGTAGCCCAGTGTCATGCTTTATCTGCGGACATGGTAGGGGGAAAGCTGGGTCGAAAACTTGTTGCGGAGCACGGTCGGCAAACTTTCTGCCAGCCTCTACGCTTGTTGTTGAAGCCCGGTCCACCTGTCCTCTCCCGGCTGTAGAGTACATGGAATCTTAGGCTACAAATATCTTTTATGTTAACCGTGAAAAATAACATACACGAAGTCCGAATCTGGATTAAAAGGCCGCGGCACTTATTTAACCCATTCCCGCTGCAGGGCGTAAGTTTACGTCTTGGGAGCCTGGTACTTCCCGCAACAGGACGTAAACTTACGTCCTGGAGATAGCTATCCCGCAGCGGGAGCCGTCTGTCAGTCACAGCCGGTGTCCCGCTGCAACAGCGGGGGGCATCGGAGATGTGCCCTCCGCTGTTAACCCCTTCCCTGCCGCGATCTAAGTAGATCGCGGCAGGGAAAGAGTTCACAGAGGGAGCGGACTCCCTCTGTGTCTCCGGCTGGCTCTTGCGATGTTATCGCGAGAGCCCGGCCTGTCGCCATGGTAACAGGACGCCAGACACTGGCGTCCTGTATTGCCTATGCCTATGATCGCTGTATAAGCGATAAGGCATGGCAGAGCAGTAGCTCTGCCATGCCTTACGACAGCGATCATCAGGGCAGTGGTCAAAGTCCCCCAGGGGGACACAAACAGTGTAAAAAAAACAAAGATTAAAAAAATGAATTAAAAAAATGTAAAAAAAGAGTAAAAAAAAGCTTAATGCTTTTTCTCAGATTAGCATAAAAAAAGGTAAAAAAAAAATAAAACCCCACATACTTGGTATTGTCACGTCCGTAATGACACATACAATAAGATGCACATTCTTTTGACTGTGCACGGAAAAAAACGCGAAAAAACTGAGGCAAAATGCAAATTTTTAGCATTTTGCCTCACTAAAAATGCAATAAAAGTGATCAAAAAAGCCATATGTACCCCGAAATGGTACCAGTAAAAACTACAGCTCATCTCGCAAAAAATAAGCCCTCGTAGAGCTCCGTACCTCAAAAAATAAAAAAGTTACAGGACTTTGAATGCAGCGATTTAGAAAAAAAAAAGATTCCCAAAAAAAGGGTTTTTATTGCAGAAAAGTGGAAAAAAATTTTAAAAAAGAATTTTGGTATCGTTGTAACCGTACTGTCCTGCAGAAAAAATGGAATGTCTCATTTATGCTGCATGATTAACACTGTAAAAAAAAAAATTAAAAAAATCTATCGCATAATTGATGCGTTTTCTCTCCCTGCTATCATAAGAAAATATTATGAAAGCTTTACAATATAGTCTATGTACCCAAAAATGATGCCGATAAAAACTACAGTTCGCCACGCAAAAAACAAGCCCTTATACGGCCGCGTCGACAGAAAAATAAAAAAATTATGGCTATTGATAAACGGAGAAGAAAATCCGCCAAAAATTGTTGCGTCCTTAAGCCCAAAATAGGCCGTGTCATTAAGGGGTTAAACTGGGTTAAAACATATTAAATATCATAACCGATATAACACGTAGACTCCATCCGTCCACCTCAAGTCTACCAAATGTAATAAAATCACATATAATATAAGCTGTAGACTTAGTCCTGCATACTCCAGTCTACAGCACCAAAGTCCTTTTAATAACCTTTCTGTCCCCCCGCAGGAGGCGGGCGACATCCCCCGTTTAAATTGTCGCGACAAAGCATTAACATCACAAAAAACATTGGGCAGATGGGCGGGGCAACCTTGAATGCTGTGAGGAGACTGTGACAGGATTCTGCAGCTTGACTTAATGATATCTCCTCTCTTCTTCCCGCTCAAAACCTCCACCAATCACAGCCTGTTGCTAGGCCTTTGCCTCACAGAGACCTTCTCTCCTGATAGGTCACTGCCGTTATCTTCTTGGCCAATCATTCTCTGTCGCCTGGCTTCCCAGCTTCCATAGCAGACTCCTCATATTATAGCTGACCCTAGAGCAGACCTGGGCAAAGCACGGCCCGCGGGCCACATCCGGCCCGCTGAATAGCTCGGACCGGCCCGCAAAGAGTGTCCTGAATGAAGTTAAGGGTGCATTCACACGAACGTATATCGGCTCGGTTTTCACGCCGAGCCGATATACGTTGTCCTCGTGTGCAGAGGGGGGAGGATGGAAGAGCCAAGTGCAGGAACTGAGCTCCCGGCCCCCTCTCTGCCTCCTCTCCGCCCCTCTGCACTATTTGCAATGGGGAGAGGCGGGACAGGGGCGGGGCTAATTCCCAGACCTTAGCCCCGCCCCTGTCCTGTCTCCTCTCATTGCAAATAGTGCAGAGGGGCGGAGAGGAGGCAGAGAGGGGGCGGAAGCTCAGTTCCTGGCCCTGGCTCTTCCATCCTCCCCCCTCTGTACACGAGGACAACGTATATCGGCTCGGCGTGAAAACCGAGCCGATATACGTTCGTGTGAATGCACCCTAAGGGCTCATGCACACTGCTGTAGTTTCGCCCGGCCCGTAACCCAGGCGAAACTACGGCGTGCTGCTGCGGAGAGGAGATGGGAGTGCTCCTTACCGCTCCCCTCTCCATTGGCAGACACGGGGGCCGCGCCGTAAAACGGGGTGAAACACCGGGTGTTCACCGCGCCGTATTACAGCGCCATTCATTTTCAATGGCGGCCGTATTCTGGCCGCAAATTGGGCGGCTGGAATACGGCCCCATTAACCCTTTCCAATCCATTTATTTTTTCTCACCCATTCTCCCCAGCTCCAAATAAATTGGAGCTGGGGAGAATGGGTGAGAAAAAATACATTTTCTCTGCACCCTCCTGATCTGACAGACTTCAGGAGGGTGCAGGTGCTCACTGCACCGTGGGGGGTCCTGCTTACTTGTCCGGCGTCTTCCGTATTCTCCTTCTGCCTCCCAGCTCGGCGATCATGTGACCACTGGGGTCAGGTGACACCTGGAGGTCACATGATCGCCGGGCCGGGAGACAGAAGGAGAATGCACAAGACGCCGGTCAGGTAAGCAGGTCCTTCCACGGTGCAGGCTCCCGACTCGGCGTTCATGTGACTGCCGGGAGTCAAGTAACACCGGCGGTCACATGATCGCCGGCCGGAATCCCTGCATTACATAGCGCTAATTGAGCGCTATGTAATGTGTAAAGGAGAAGGCAGAAAGGGTTAAAAACCCTTTCTGCCTTCTCCTCGGGGGTCCTCGATGAGGACCACTGCAGGAGTGCATCTGCACCCGATGTGCCTGACGATCGGGTGCAGATCCACTCCTGCACTGCAGTGTCGGGCCTGCCCCGACATCGGAGCTGTGGAGGGAAATTATGATGTCGGGGCAGGCCCGACATTGGACTGGAAAGGGTTAAGGCAATGTGCATGGAGCCTTCGTATGTTGGTCTGGCCCTCTAAAACCATTCCAATTTCTCATGTGGCCCCATGGGAAAATTAATTGCCCACCCCTGCCCTAGAGTGACTTAATAAAACAGGTTAGAACCCCCCCCCCCCAATCCCAAATACAAACTATTTCCATCTACCTTTTATTAAAGTTGTTAACCCTTTCCGCCCCCAGATTCCATGAGGCCTCAGTCCCCTAGCGTCCTTTTGCCGTACAGTATGCCGTTCCTCAGTTACCACTATTACCTTTAACAATCCAGGCACGCAGCTACAGAGGCCAGCTGAGACTCTTGTACGGATCGAGTGACGCTCAGGAGGGAGATCCGCATGGGATCTGGGAGCGTTCTGGTGTTATACAATAGGTTTATGTGGGACCATAATGTATACTGCTATGGTGATTAAAAGGTTAATGAACTTGGCTCTCAGGTCATTCTGTCAGGTAATAGTTGGTGATGGTCTCCCGCTGTGATTGGCCGGGGTGTCGTTGCCAGGCGGTTTTGAGGTAAAGCTGGCAGCGGGCATTGATTGGTGGCCTAAAAGAGCGGGAAGCTCTGCCCGTTGCTGGGCAGGAGCGGTATTGTGGAAGCCTATGTGATTGGATAACGGGAGTGGAGGGGGCTGTGAACAGAGGGCATTTAAGTAATCAGCAAAGAGGTCCCGGGCATCTTTGGCTGTAAAGCAGCTTCCCTCCCTCCCTCCCTGCAGGCTGTCGCGGTTGATTGATGGGGATTTGTAGCCCGCATTAGGAGGGTGGGCAAGAGGACTTGGGGATTGTGGTTGGTTTTAGCGCGTCTTAAAGATGGTATTTATTATTAATGGTTTGGTTTCATTTGATCCCCAAGTGTTAATAAAATCCCATCAATAAAGACCGCGGCCTTTTTGTTCCAACCTGGTTGTCCGTGTTTTATTTATTTATTATTAAAGGGTTAAGTTGTTGATGATGTTGTAGCAAAGGTAAGTTAAAGGGGTTGTCCCGCGCCGAAACGGGTTTTTTGTTTTTTTTTTAACCCCCCCCCCCCCCCCCGTTCGGCGCGAGACAACCCCGATGCAGGGGTTAAAAAAACAACCCGCACAGCGCTTACCTGAATCCCGGCGGTCCGGCGTCTTCATACTTACCTGCTGAAGATGGCCACCGGGATCCTCTGTCTCCGTGGACCGCAGGACTTCTGTGCGGTCCATTGCCGATTCCAGCCTCCTGATTGGCTGGAATCGGCACGTGACGGGGCGGAGCTACACGGAGCCGGCATTCTACACGAGCGGCCCCATAGAAGACTGCAGAAAACCCGGACTGCGCAAGCGCGGCTAATTTGGCCATCGGAGGGCGAAAATTAGTCGGCTCCATGGGAACGAGGACGCCAGCAACGGAGCAGGTAAGTATAAAACTTTTTATAACTTCTGTATGGCTCATAATTAATGCACAATGTACATTACAAAGTGCATTATTATGGCCATGCAGAAGTGTATAGACCCACTTGCTGCCGCGGGACAACCCCTTTAAGGAGAGCGTAAGATTCCATGCTCCTCACCCTGCCACATCCGTTTGAAGTGCAGAAGTACAATAGAGCAGAGGTGAGCGTAGACACTCTGCAGTGTATCACCTAAAGTACATCCTTCTCAGCTTACCCAACTAGTAGCAGAGATGGCCAGCAGAGGGCGGTAAAGCAGTCACTCTACCAGTAAATTAGAGAATACCTATATGGATGTGGCAGGGAGGAAATAATACCTCCAGCCCTGCTACACTCAGTGTCCCTGAGAGAGGGCCCTGTGAGGTCCATGAAAGACTGTAGCTCTGAGGAACGTGGAGCCAAATGCTGTCTGGAAGCCAGGATCCTGACAGGGAATAATGCGCCCCAGGATATTTTTTAGTTGATAACCAGACCAAATCTCCCACCAAGAAATTAACCCCCTCAGAATGCTTGCTATCCGCCACCCGCTTGTAATTTTGTACTGACCTCTTAAGGTTTTTCTGGATCTCATCCCAAACTGCCTCAATGTTAAAGGAGAATTCATTCTCCTCCGGAACCTCTGAAATAGGGAGACAAACAGCGTCATTCTTTGGGCAGACGGGCGGCGTCTAAGTGTAGCTGCGTCGGACATCATCGGAGAGTGCAGGATTCTCCTGCGCCTCTAATGACGTCATTTTCTGAGACAATGAACGCTGATGTTTCTTTCCCTGTCTGAGCCTGGTGTTTGGCATATAATTAAAGGGGTTGTCCCGCGCCGAAACAGGTTTTTTTTTTTTCAACCCCCCCCGTTCGGCGCGAGACAACCCCGATGCAGGGACCTAAAGAAAGCTTACCGGAGCGCTTACCTGAATCCCCACGCTCCGGTGACTTCTATACTTACCGGTGAAGATGGCCGCCGGGATCCTCTTCCTCCGTGGACCGCAGCTCTTCTGTGCGGTCCATTGCCGATTCCAGCCTCCTGATTGGCTGGAATCGGCACGTGACGGGGCGGAGCTACACGGAGCCGGCATCCTGCACAAGAGGCTCCATTGAAGAAAGCAGAAGACCCGGACTGCGCAAGCGCGGCTAATTTGGCCATCAGAGGCCGAAAATTAGTCCGAAACCATGGAGACGAGGACGCCAGCAACGGAGCAGGTAAGTATAAAACTTTTTATAACTTCTGTATGGCTCATAATTAATGCACAATGTATATTACAAAGTGCATTAATATGGCCATACAGAAGTGTATAGACCCACTTGCTGCCGCGGGACAACCCCTTTAATTGAAAATGTAGGGAATGCCAATGGTGAAAACAGGTGAGAATATGGATGTGAAACAATATATGAAGTGTGATCAACTAAATACTGAGTACAGGGTGTGAATACTTATGCCAATACAAAATATTAGTTTAT
Organism: Eleutherodactylus coqui; assembly: GCF_035609145.1. Taxonomy (NCBI): domain Eukaryota; kingdom Metazoa; phylum Chordata; class Amphibia; order Anura; family Eleutherodactylidae; genus Eleutherodactylus; species Eleutherodactylus coqui. The sequence continues at coordinate 164,051,318 of NC_089844.1, forward strand.
CATTTTTTAATAAATTTATAAAGCTTTCCAACTCTCTATTGTCACTTTGTCATTATGGGGTACTGACCAACACAAGGATTTACACATCTCATGCGAACTTTATCACACTATTTTAACAGAATTCTTTCCCCTTAAGTTGAAAGACACCAACATGAAACTACAAGAAAGAGAAAGAACAGGAGAGTGCTGTGGTAGAGTACAGGACCAAACAACAACACAAACAATGCGCGTAAAATACTTGGTGCTAAATACAAGTCTGTGTATCTCAGCCAAGGGAAACTACAGTATGTAATAGATCCACTAAACAGTGGAGAGCAGCATGGCTGGTAAAACACTGGAAACCATAGAAAAAGATCCAAGAAACACAAAATAAAGAAGAAAATCACTAATAAAACGTATGGGAGCTAATCAAAAAGTACCAGAGGTCCGCTTGCTTTGTATATAGTGAGAATGAGTAAATGAAGCAAACTCACATGATGCGGGGAGTCTCCAGGCCCATCAAAGACTCCCCTAACCAGCAACGGCAACCAATCCTAGGGAATCATAATCCACTTGCAATGTTAGGGCTCTAGAGATGAGCGAACCTACTCGTTTTGAGTAATTACTCGATCGAGCACGGCGATTTTCGAGTACTTCCGTACTCGGGTGAAAAGATTCGAGGAGCGCCGGGGGGAGGCGTGGCGGAGCGGGGGGTAGCAGCGGGGAACAGGGGGGAGCCCTCTCTCCCTCTCCCCCCCCACTCCCCGCTGCAACCCCCCACTCACCCACGGCGCCCCCCGAATCTTTTCGCCCGAGTACGGAAGTACTCGAAAATCGCGGCACTCAGGCGAAAAAGGGCGAGGCCGAGTAGGTTCGCTCATCTCTATAGGGTTCCTTTCCACTGGCGAGGTAATCGCACGTTATCAGTGTGATGCTCAGTGCGAGCTCTCGCAGGAAAGTCCCACACATGTTGTTCTATGACAGCCTTTCCACTAGCGATGTTTCAGGGCGAGCTGCGATGCGAGGATTAACAATTGCAGCAGGAGGATTGTTTCAGCGTTTTGCATTTTTCTTTCGCCCATACAGTGCAATGGCAAAACAGATTCTCGCATCGCATCGTAAAAGCTTGCGATCTTGCAGCGTTGCGGTGCGATTTTAACATTGTGATTTTCTCGCAGAGATATCGCTCTCACCAGTGGAAAGCAGCCTTTAGGGTGCCTACCCAATAGCGTTTTTTTTCTGCTGCGAATTTGCAGCGTTTTTTTCTTCCTAATGTCAATGGGACTTTCTAATAATAAAAACACAATGCACCAAAAACTGCGTTGAGTTGCATTTTTAACATTAGAAAGTCCCATTGACAATTGGAAAAAAAAACGCAGCGAATTCGCAGCAGAAAAAAAAACAGTGGGTAGGCACACTTAGATTAAATGAGTAATTAATTTTTGCAGACCGTACACAACATGGAAATGCTCAGTGTGCACATGAAATATACACATGAGACATGCAGATAACTCACAAAGAAAAAATACAGAACAAAGAAAAAACAAGAGACCCTAAGGCCCCCTGCACACGGGCAGAAATTCCCCGGCGGGATTTCCCGGAGAATTTCCGCCCGTGGCCGCTGCCATAGGATTGCATTAGAAAATGCACTCCTAGGCAGACGGCAGCAATTTGTCTGTGCGAAATCATGCGCAGAAAACAAATTGCGGCACTCCCTGGCCGCTGGCTCCGCTCTGTGCATGCGCACATCAAGGAGCCGGAGACGTATGCGCAGGTGATTACCACGCTGGTCACTGCAGGGGCACGGGTCCGTATCCTGCTGTGAGAATTCTTGCAGCGGGATCCGACCCGGCCGTCTGCAGGCGGCCTCTAGGATATAAATTCAACGCATTTCAGCCCCTAGAGAGCCTTTTTCAAGCATAACCATTCTGTACAAATGAAGGGTTTATATGTCAGAAACTTACATTTGCTAAACACTGTCAGCCGGCCAGTCCTATGGTATCTTGGCGCCGTTTGATGATGCAGTGAAGACTCTCCACATCATGGGAGTTTGTTTCATTTATTTATTCTCACTTTATACAAAGGAAGCGCAAATTTGGTACTTTTTGATTATCTCCTATACGTTTGTTTGGAGATTTTCTTCTTTAACATGTAACTACAGGAACAGATAGATTAAATCCTACTCTTTCTAATGGCACAAAACAAAATAAAATTGGAAGTGTCCTTTTTGAGCTACAAGTGATTAATACATGGTAAAAAAATTGGGGGGGGGGGGTAAAACAGTAAGTATGCAAGTAAACAAGAAGCCAGTTTCAGAATGCTTTGGTTGGCACTTGTACTACTAACTAGCCAAATGTCCGCTTATTTAAGCTACTTGTTAATAAGTTATAGGTTCCTAAAGTTATAGACCATTTTGCCATGACAACATTTCTAGCCATTTTGGGCCTTATTAGTCACCAAACCAATGCTTATGGAGCCCTGCTTGTAAAATTTTCAAATTTTGCACAAAAAGTTGACCAAGTTTCAGTGAGTTAACTTGCTTAGATCAAGAACAGTGGCAACACCAGTGTGGCGACCGAGCGCAGACCTTAGAGGGGAGGACTGAGGGGAAACAAGATGGTAGTCAATGGTGGCTCTGCTACTCCTCTCTGAAGGTAATACATGGCCTGGCCTAGCTGCACACAGTGGTATAATCAGTCAGTTCTTATAATCTGCTATCGGGTCCGGTAGAGTAAGATGTCAGTCTATCATGACGCCAGCCTGTCCACAAGTAGGGACCTGTTCCAGGCAGAAACAATAAATATAAAAAGTTGAGAACTCAACAGTAATGGGGGTGGTAGTTCTTCTCCCTGGAGTGTTAAGTGTAGTACCTCAGTGCAGTGTATCGATGAAGAGAAGACACTTCAGGAAACAGACTGTAGCTGATGAAAACAGTCCAACCTTGTATTTGCAGGGAGAGAGGGTATTTGACTTTACATTTACATTCACTAGCAGTACCTGTTGAATCACATTCACTTGCAGATATTTGAAGACGTGACATTGCACTAGTAGACATTGCATTGAAAGTCTTTCTCTGGGAGGGGGGGCTATGGCAACATATTGAAGAACAACATTTCCAGCTTTCATCCCTGACTCTGACCAATGTTTTGCAGACAAATTACTGACTTGCTGACTTGTTCCTTTCCTGTATTCCTCTTCTCTGTCTTTCTTTTCTCTCTATCTCCTCTGCTAAAACTCCAGCACCACTTTTCTTGTTAGGTACTCACACTTAGATGTTCCTCTTGTAACTCCATGTCTAGGCTCCAGAACAAGACTATTTCTTAGAAGACTATGTGTAGATGTTCGTCTTGTAACTCCCTGGTCTTTATCTCTGGCTGTCTTCTCTCAGCTATCTCCAAGACTAGATTTTCTCCATGGCTGAGCTCCGGAACTAGACTGCCTAACCACACCCAAGTGCTAGCTTTTATACCTCCCTACTAACCAATCCTGGGCCAGAGGAAATCCTCTCTAACCAATCACAGGGCTAGCTAGAGGTAATTGATAAGACACAGAACAGATTAGGTTACATTCTGCAGTCATTCACAAGTTAGCTAGAGAGACATCAGACATTAGGCCAATACACATAACCAGACACAGTTTAACAGATATATAAACATACAATTCACTTGAGGTAGTTAATAAAGTGCTGCAGAGGCCCCTAATTCGGGCTACTACAGAAGGTTGGGTATATTTTCGAAACGACCTCTGCGAGTGAGGAGTGTTTTTATGCAAATGTCTCTAAAGCCTGAACCAAGTTATACACCAAGCTAGAAGTATCTACTATCACACTATATCTGTGCTCTAGGGGATAGCATATGATCTCTAATAGAGATGAGCGAGCACCAAAATGCTCGGGTGCTCGTTACTCGGGACGAACTTTTCGCGATGCTCGAGGGTTCGTTTCGAGTAACGAACCCCATTGAAGTCAATGGGCGACCCGAGCATTTTTGTATTTCGCCGATGCTCGCTAAGGTTTCCTTGTGTGAAAATCTGGGCAATTCAAGAAAGTGATGGGAACGACACAGCAACGGATAGGGCAGGCGAGGGGCTACATGTTGGGCTGCATCTCAAGTTCACAGGTCCCACTATTAAGCCACAATAGCGGCAAGAGTGGGCCCCCCCCTCCCAACAACTTTTACTTCTGAAAAGCCCTCATTAGCATGGCATACCTTTGCTAAGCACCACACTACCTCCAACAAAGCACAATCACTGCCTGCATGACACTCCACTGCCACTTCTCCAGGGTTACATGCTGCCCAACTGCCCCCCCTCCCCCCCACAGCGCACACCAAAGTGTCCCTGCGCAGCCTTCAGCTGCCCTCATGCCACACCACCCTCATGTCTATTTAGAAGTGCGTCTGCCATGAGGAGGAACAGCAGGCACACACTGCAGAGGGTTGGCACGGCTAGGCAGCGACCCGCTTTAAAAGTGGCGGGGCGATAGCCCACAATGCTGTACAGAAGCAATGAGAAATAGAATCCTGTGCCACCGCCATCAGGAGCTGCACACGTGGGCATAGCAATGGGGAACCTATGTGCCACACACTATTCATTCTGTCAAGGTGTCTCTGCATGCCCCAGTCAGACCGGGCTTTTTAATTCATAGACACAGGCAGGTACAACTCCCTATTGTGAAGTCCCTGTCGACCGACAGCATGGGTGGCTCCCTGGAACCCACCGGCGATACACCATTGCATTGCCCAACACAGCTGAGGTAGTAATGTCGTGCTTAATGCAGGTGGGCTTCGGCCCACACTGCATGCCCCAGTCAGACTGGGGTTCTTTACAAGTGGAAACAGATGCATTTATAATTCCCTGTGGACCCACAGCATGGGTGGGTGCCAGGAAGCCACCGGCGGTACATAGAAATATCCCATTGCATTGCCCAACACAGCTGAGGTAGTAATGTCGTGCTTAATGCAGGTGGGCTTCGGCCCACACTGCATGCCCCAGTCAGACTGGGGTTCTTTACAAGTGGACACATGTAGGTTAAACTCCGTGTGCACCCACAGCATGGGTGGCTCCCTGGAACCCACCGGCGATGCACAAAAATATCCCATTGCATTGCCCAACACAGCTGAGGTAGTAATGTCGTGCTTAATGCAGGTGGGCTTCGGCCCACACTGCATGCCCCAGTCAGACTGGGGTTCTTTACAAGTGGACACATGTAGGTTAAACTCCGTGTGCACCTACAGCATGGGTGGCTCCCTGGAACCCACCGGCGATACACAAAAATATCCCATTGCATTGCCCAACACAGCTGAGGTAGTAATGTCGTGCTTAATGCAGGTGGGCTTCGGCCAACACTGCATGCCCCAGTCAGACTGGTAATATGTACCTTAACAGTAACCGCGTTGGTGGTAATGTGGTGGTGACTGCGGACCTAGTAGCGCGGTTTTATTTTGTTGGTTTTCGGAATGTGGCCAGGATTAAGTGGGCCGTGGTGGGGGATGTTTTGGAGGCACTACGTGTCCTCTCCACGTGTCCGTGGTTATATGCACCTTAACAGTAACAGCATTGGTGGGAAATGGCCTCGCCGCCATCATGTCTTTGGGAAGCCTCTGTTTCCACACCCCAGAGACATACCATTAGCAGCGGTATAGGCAGAGCCCAGAATTAGTAACATTTCAGCCGTAGCATTAGCGACAGGCCCCACTAACATATCACTAGCAGCATTATAGGGGGAGCACAGTCTTAGTTCCATTTCAGTAATAGTAGCAGCCTACACAGGCCCCAGTAACAATTCCGAAGCAGCAGTATAGGAGGAGCATAGTCTTAGTTCCATTTAAGTCATTGTAGCAGCCTACACAGGCCCCAGGAACAATTCCGAAGCAGCAGTATAGGAGGAGCATAGTCTTAGTTCCATTTAAGTCATTGTAGCAGCCTACACAGGCCCCAGGAACAATTCCGAAGCAGCAGTATAGGAGGAGCATAGTCTTAGTTCCATTTAAGTCATTGTAGCAGCCTACACAGGCCCCAGGAACAATTCCGAAGCAGCAGTATAGTGGGAGCGCAGTCTTAGTTCCATTTAAGTCATTGTAGCAGCCTACACAGGCCCCAGGAACAATTCCGAAGCAGCAGTATAGTGGGAGCGCAGTCTTAGTTCCATTTCAGTAGCTGCAGTATAGCCAAGGCCCAAGTTACATTTATGTAGCTAAAGTGTAGGCCAACCCCACACACACTTCTGTACCATGAGTGCAGGCGAAGAACATAGAAATTGCTATGATTACACTGTAGGTGAGGGCCCCAAAACATTGGTGTACCAACAGTACTAATGTACCTCAGTAAAAATTGGCCATGCCCAACCAAGATGGCAGGTGAAACCCATTAATCGCTTTGGTTAATGTGGCTTAAGTGGTAACTAGGCCTGGAGGCAGCCCAGTTTAACTAAAAATTGGTTCAAGTTAAAGTTTCAACGCTTTTAAGAGCATTGAAACATATAAAAATTGTTTAGAAAAATTAGATGAGTGAGCCTTGTGGCCCTAAGAAAAATTGCCCGTTCAGCGTGATTACGTGAGGTTTCAGGAGGAGGAGCAGGAGGAGGAGGAATATTAGACACAGATTGATGAAGCAGAAATGTCCCCGTTTTGGATGGTGAGAGAGAACGTAGCTTCCATCCGCGGGTGCAGCCTACGTATTGCTTACGTATCGCTGCTGTCCGCTGGTGGAGAAGAGAAGTCTGGGGAAATCCAGGCTTTGTTCATCTTGATGAGTGTTAGCCTGTCGGCACTGTCGGTTGACAGGCGGGTACGCTTATCTGTGATGATTCCCCCAGCCGCACTAAACACCCTTTCCGACAAGACGCTAGCCGCAGGACAAGCAAGCACCTCCAGGGCATACAGCGCTAGTTCAGGCCACGTGTCCAGCTTCGACACCCAGTAGTTGTAGGTGGCAGAGGCGTCACGGAGGACGGTCGTGCGATCGGCTACGTACTCCCTCACCATCCTTTTACAGTGCTCCCGCCGACTCAGCCTTGACTGGGGAGCGGTGACACAGTCTTGCTGGGGAGCCATAAAGCTGTCCAGGCCCTTAAAGACTGTTGCACTGCCTGGGCTGTACATGCTGCTCGATCTACGCACCTCCCCTGCTACCTGGCCCTCGGAACTGCGCCTTCTGCCACTAGCGCTGTCGGATGGGAATTTTACCATCAGCTTGTCCGCCAGGGTCCTGTGGTATAGCAACACTCTCGAACCCCTTTCCTCTTCGGGAATGAGAGTGGGAAGGTTCTCCTTATAGCGTGGGTCGAGCAGTGTGTACACCCAGTAATCCGTAGTGGCCAGAATGCGTGTAACGCGAGGGTCACGAGAAAGGCATCCTAACATGAAGTCAGTCATGTGTGCCAGGGTACCTGTACGCAACACATGGCTGTCCGCACTAGGAAGATCACTTTCAGGATCCTCCTCCTCCTCCTCCTCCTCCTCCTCCTCAGGCCGTACACGCTGAAATTATGACAGGCAAGCAGCATGGGTACCGTCAGCAGTGGGCCAAGCTGTCTCTTCCCCCTCCTCCTCATCCTCCTCATGCTCCTCCTCCTGAACGCGCTGAGATATAGACAGGAGGGTGCTCTGACTATCCAGCGACATACTGTCTTCCCCCGGCTCTGTTTCCGAGCGCAAAGCGGCTGCCTTTATGGTTTGCAGGAAACTTCTCAAGATGCATAGCAGAGGAATGGTGACGCTAATGATTGCAGCATCGCCGCTCACCACCTGGGTAGACTGCTCAAACTTTCCAAGGACATGGCAGATGTCTGCCAACCAGGCCCACTCTTCTGAAAAGAATTGAGGAGGCTGACTCCCACTGCGCCGCCCATGTTGGAGTTGGTATTCCACTATAGCTCTATGCTGCTCATAGAGCCTAGCCAACATGTGGAGCGTAGAGTTCCACCGTGTGGGCACGTCGCACAGCAGTCGGTGCACTGGCAGATTAAACCGATGTTGCAGGGTGCGTAGAGTGGCAGCGTCCGTGTGGGACTTGCGGAAATGTGCGCTGACCCGGCGCACCTTTCCGAGCAGGTATGACAAGTGTGGGTAGCTTTTCAGAAAGCGCTGAACCACCAAATTAAAGACATGGGCCAGGCATGGCACGTGCGTGAGGCTGCCGAGCTGCAGAGCCGCCACCAGGTTACGCCCGTTGTCACACACGACCATGCCCGGTTGGAGGCTCAGCGGCGCAAGCCAACGGTCGGTCTGCTCTGTCAGACCCTGCAGCAGTTCGTGGGCCGTGTGCCTCCTATCTCCTAAGCTGAGTAGTTTCAGCACGGCCTGCTGACGATTGCCCACCGGTGTGCTGCCACGCCGCGCGACACCGACTGCTGGCGACGTCCTGCTGCTGCTGACACATCTAGATTGCGAGACAGAGGTTGAGGAGGAGGAGGAGGGTGCTTTAGTGGAAGAAGCATACACCGCCGAACATACCACTACCGAGCTGGGGCCCGCAATTCTGGGGGTGGGTAGGACGTGAGCGGTCCCAGGCTCTGACTCTGTCCCAGCCTCCACTAAATTCACCCAATGTGCCGTCAGGGAGATGTAGTGGCCCTGCCCGCCTGTGCTTGTCCACGTGTCCGTAGTTAAGTGGACCTTGCCACTAACCGCATTGGTGAGGGCGCGTACAATGTTGCGGGAGACGTGGTCGTGCAGGGCTGGGACGGCACATCGGGAAAAGTAGTGGCGACTGGGAACTGAGTAGCGCGGGGTCGCCGCCGCCATCATAGCTTTGAAAGCCTCCGTTTCCACAACCCTATACGGCAGCATCTCAAGGCTGATAAATTTGGCTATGTGGACGATTAACGATTGAGCGTGCGGGTGCGTGGCGGCGTGCTTGCGCTCCAACACTTGCGCTAGCGACGGCTGGACTGTGCGGTGCGAGACATTGGTGGATGGGGCCGAGGACAGCGGAGGTGAGGGTGTGGGTGCAGGCCATGAGACGGTAGTGCCTGTGTCCTGAGAGGGGGGTTGGATCTCAGTGGCAGGTTGGGGCACAGGGGGAGAGGCAGCGGTGCAAACCGGAGGCGGTGAACGGCCTTCGTCCCACCTTGTGGGGTGCTTGGCCATCATATGTCTGCGCATGCTGGTGGTGGTGAGGCTGTTGGTGGTGGCTCCCCGGCTGATCTTGGCGCGACAAAGGTTGCACACCACTGTTCGTCGGTCGTCAGGCGTCTCGGTGAAAAACTGCCAGACCTTAGAGCACCTCGGCCTCTGCAGGGTGGCATGGCGCGAGGGTGTGCTTTGGGAAACAGTTGGTGGATTATTTGGTCTGGCCCTGCCTCTACCCCTGGACACCGCACTGCCTCTTGCAACCTGCCCTGCTGCTGCCCGTGCCTCCCCCTCTGAAGACCTGTCCTGTGTAGGCGTTGCATACCAGGTGGGGTCAGTCACCTCATCGTCCTGCTGCTCTTCCTCCGAATCCTCTGTGCGCTCCTCCCTCGGACTTACTGCCCTTACTACTACCTCACTGCAAGACAACTGTGTCTCATCGTCATCGTCCTCCTCCCCCACTGAAAGGTCTTGAGACAGTTGCCGGAAGTCCCCAGCCTCATCCCCCGGACCCCGGGAACTTTCCAATGGTTGTGCATCAGTGACGATAAACTCATCTGGTGGGAGAGGAACCACTGCTGCCCAATCTGAGCAGGGGCCCGAGAACAGTTCCTGGGAGTCTTCCCGCTCCTGAGCATGTGTCATTGTAGTGGAGTGAGGAGGCTGGGAGGAAGGAGGAGCAGCAGACAGAGGATTCAGATTTGCAGCACTGGACGGCGCAGAACTCTGGGTGGATGATAGCTTGCTCGAAGCACTTTCTGCAATCCACGACAGGACCTGCTCACACTGCTCATTTTCTAATAAAGGTCTCCCGCGTGGACCCATTAATTGGGCGATGAATGTGGGGATGCCAGAAACGTGCCTCTCTCCTAATCGCGCAGCAGTCGGCTGCGACACACCTGGATCAGGAGCTCGGCCTGTGCCCACACCCTCACTTGGGCCTACGCGTCCTCGGCCGCGTCCACGTCCTCTCGGCCTACCCCTACCCCTCAGCATGCTGTATTACCAGTGATTTCCAAGCCAGGAAAGAAATTGGCGCAAGCCTGCAGCCAAAATAGAATTTTTTCCCTTGTTTTTCAAAGGACAAGCCACACTGCGTGTATTCAATGAATACTACTAAGTTTAATAACTGTGTTGTGGCCCTGCAAATGTGTCAGAGAACTGCAGTGATGCAAAGTTATTGGCTCCAGCAGATCAGGGATTTCCCATGCAGGAAAAAACTTGGCGCAAGCCTGCAGTAAAACGTAGCTGGCTGCGTCAGATTTTTTTTAACGTTCTGCACGCAGCACACACGTACCCAGAGCCCTGAGGACTGTCAGAGGCAGGCGAAATAGAATTTTTTCCCTTGTTTTTCAAAGGACAAGCCTCACTGCGTGTATTCAATGAATACTACTAAGTTTAATAACTGTGTTGTGGCCCTGCAAATGTGTCAGAGAACTGCAGTGATGCAAAGTTATTGGCTCCAGCAGATCAGGGATTTCCCATGCAGGAAAGAAATTGGCGCAAGCCTGCAGCCAAAATAGAATTTTTTCCCTTGTTTTTCAAAGGACAAGCCACACTGCGTGTATTCAATGAATACTACTAAGTTTAATAACTGTGTTGTGGCCCTGCAAATGTGTCAGAGAACTGCAGTGATGCAAAGTTATTCGCTACAGCAGATCAGGGATTTCCCATGCAGGAAAAAAATTGGCGCAAGCCTGCAGTAAAACGTAGCTGGCTGCGTCAGATTTTTTTTAACGTTCTGCACGCAGCACACACGTACCCAGAGCCCTGAAGACTGTCAGAGGCAGGCAAAATAGAATTTTTTCCCTTGTTTTTCAAAGGAAAAGCCACACTGCGTGTATTCAATGAATAATGTATGTCTTCTGGCCCTGCCTACACAATTCTATCCCTGTAGTATTAATGCCGGGTGCAATGGTCTGCACAGCCGGTTTTGAGAAGAAAAAAAAAAATGCAACACTGCTAACAGCAGCCTGGACAGTACTGCACACGGATAGATGTGGCCCTAGAAAGGACCATTGGGGTTCTTGAAGCCTACACTCACTGCTAACACTCTCCCTGCCTAACCACCACTTCTGTCCCTATTGCAGGGCGCAATGCTCTGCAGATCCAATTTTGAAAAAAAAAAAAATACAGTGCTAACACAGTACTGCACACTATTAGATGTGGCCCTGAGAAGGACCGTTGGGGTTCTTGAAGCCTACACTAACTCCTAACGCTCTCCCTACAGCAGCTCCAGCACGATACCACTGTCCCTCAGCTAACTCACAAGGCATCTGAGCCGCGGGAGGGGCCGATTTTTATACTCGGGTGACATCAGATCTCCCCAGCCACTCACAGCAGGGGGGTGGTATAGGGCTTGAACGTCACAGGGGGAAGTTGTAATGCCTTCCCTGTCTTTCAATTGGCCAGAAAAGCGCGCTAACGTCTCAGAGAGGAAACTGAAAGTAACCGGAACATCGCGTGGTGCTCGTTACGAGTAACGAGCATCCCGAACACCCTAATATTCGCACGATTATCAAGCTCGGACGAGTATGTTTGCTCATCTCTAATCTCTAACTGCTGTATCCAAGTTAGGAGCCAGCGCTGTAGAATATAATGTGATTTTCCCCTTCAGTAGAACAGGGTCCAGTGAGTAGAAGACTGAAAAGAGCATTGGTCTAGCATGTGTCCTGCTGCTCCATTCCATGTCTACGTGGTTGTTTCCATCAGCTTCATAGACACTGTACAGAGCCGCAGAGTGTCTACTTGACCACCGCTTCTTTCAAACTTCTCACTTTAGTTGGGTAATGAAGTGGGATTGGGGGACCAGGACCCTGTTCTAGTGATAGATATTGGTCCTAATAGTGGGACCCCAGTGATCAGACTACAGAGCCAGAAATTGCAAACTGCTGCTGTATACCTCCTGCTAAATAACAGCCACCATTATCTAGCAATAAGGCTGCATTCATGAGGGCAGGAAAATCGTGCGAGATTTGTGCATTGCGAGACGCGCGAATCTCGCACAAATATGAAATCCACCATTTTGAATGGGTTCATTCACATTAGCGATGTTTTCCTGCATGGCACCACGATATGATGCTATGCAGGACAAAAAAATCCCAGCATGTCCTAACTTTCTGCAAGATCGCCCATCGTTGTCAATGGGGCCGTTGGCAGCAGCGCTAGCCCCATTGAAAACAATAGAAGAACTCCACGATCCTCTGCCGCGGCTGTGATGCGAGGCTGTTTCCACGTGCTGCGCGCTTTCTCGATGCTGCGAGGTGAAAGAAAATCAGTGCATGTCCTATTTTTATGCGCTTTCTTGGAACACAGGCAAACACATCATATGCCGTCCAATGTGCACGCGAGTGCGATGTGATGTTTCCAATTGAAATCAATAGGAAACACTCGCCGATCCCCTGACCCGTGTGAAACATGTGACGGAGCGCCATAATTTCACAGAAGCATTGCGAGGCGTATTTGCACGAAAAACCTCGCATCTGCAGTTAAAACGCACATTGGCGATATTGGTCCGGGTTTCTCGGCAGTGTGTATGTAAACCTTGGGCACATCTTGTTTCTTTGCACATGTTTGGCATCTGTGCTGGGAAGGCTAAACGTATCCATAGTGTGTCATGTACCCAACATGTGCTAGACCAGTATACTTTTTTCCTCCATTGCATATGGAAGAGGAAATTACTTCCCATTGCTATACAGCAGGACAAAATAAACAAACCACGCAATGTATTTTTTTTAAGGCAACCAATTGGTGACATGCACCGCTGTATCCCTATATAGTGAGATACGTGAGAGGCTTCTGAGCACAGGTCAGGGAATACTCCAAACATACTGTACACCTCCCACTTAGCCAAAAAACAAGATATGAACAGAGCTGGTACTTTTCTGGAGCCTTTTCTGACACTTCCAGCTATATGTAACAAGAGTAGATCCTATACTTACATACAAGACCTAGTACGAGCAGGAACACGGCTCCAGGCCCGGCCATTGTAGAGTCCTTGGGAGTTTCCAGGGCTGTAACGTCTGAACCCTGGACCCTGTGTTTACTTTCACTTTTACCTGCATCTGCAATATACAATATGTAGTATACTATTCCCAGCGGAGGAGGAGGAGGAGGATGGGAGCTGCAGGAAGACTGCACGTCCTGTACTGTTATAGGGTCTCAGCCTCAGTACATGCAGTTTGTGAAGCCCCCTCCGATCGAAGACATCACATATCTGCTGCCTGATGGACGATTGACTCCTATCCAGCTGCAGTTCTAGCAAAGCCCACACAATGAAGATAATGTATCACAGCGGAGATCTTGTCCCCACGGCTACCTGTCCCTCTGTGCTAATCAGATGACAAATCATATTAGTTTTGGAAGGGAGCCGAAACCCTGCTGTAAAGTACCACCAGTTTAGCGTTTTACAAGTTACTTCACATAAACGGCATTATTTCCCCATTAGGTTCATGGGAGCAAAAGAGAGAAAAGACTCAGCCTAGTGAGCCACCCTGATTTATATTAATGGAGCTTATGGTATTTCCACTTTCAAAGATTATACTCAGCCATTAGTATCTAGTACCGTGATGGCAAACCTATGACACGCATGTCAGCACTGACACGCGTGGCCATAGTCGCTGACACGCGGACGCTGTCGGACGTTCACCCCGTTGGTGAATACTAGCAGGGGCTGCGGATCCCCTGCTGGTATTCACTAACCAACGCTACTACCGGTAGCAGTGCTGATCTCGGCGCACACTGTGATGTCAGTGTGCAGCCGGAATCCTCCTCCCCCTTCCCCCGACGTCTCTTACCACTTGGTTCCTTGAGAGCTTCCGGGGAGGAGGCGTCCGGCAGCACACAGACGTCATTGTGCGCCGGAGATCATCGCTGCTAGCAGCGCGGAGGCCAGCAGAGGAGCAGAGCTTCCAAGACGTGGATGGGGTGAGTACGTGGGTCTCGGGGGGCACTGTCGCTGCTGGGGGGTCTGCTGTTGCTGCTGGGGGGGTCTGCTGTCGCTACTAGGGGTCCGCTGTCGCTGCTGGGGGGTCCACTGTCGCTGCTGGGAGGGACTGCTGTCGCTGCTGGGGGGACTGCTGTCGCTACTGGGGGGGGCGCTATCGCTGCTGGGGGGCCTCTGTCACTGCTGGGGGGGTGCTGTCACTGCTCGGGGCTGCTGTGGGGGGCCACTGCTGGAGGGCCACTGTCGCTGCCTGGGGGGGGCGCTGTCACTGCTGGGGGCTGCTGTGTAGGGGCGCTGTCAGTGCTGGGGGCCGCTGTCGGAGGCGCTGTCGCTGCTGGGGGCTGCTGTGGGGGCACTGTCACTGCTGGGAGCTCATCATTACTGAGATAAGTGAGGGGGAGGCTGGGAGAGGCGAGGGCCTGTGCTATGGGTGTCGGAGGCGCTGTCGCTGCTGGGGGCTGCTGTGGGGGCACTGTCACTGCTGGGAGCTCATCATTACTGAGATAAGTGAGGGGGAGGCTGGGAGAGGCGAGGGCCTGTGCTATGGGTGTTTTAGGTTTACTAAATACAGTTATATATTACAATTATAAATTTTTGTTATTTAAACTATAAATATCGCACATTTATGGATTTTTTTCTCAAAGTGACACCACCCAAGTTATGCTGGTCTAGTACAAACTTTGAAAGTGGAAAGACCATAAGCTCCATTAATATAAATCAGGGTGGCTCACTAGGCTGTCTTTTCTCTTTTTCTCCCATGGACCAAATAGGGAAATAATGCCACCGCATAGTCCAGAAGGGTAGGTGTTTGTCTTTTGTTTGGTGTGCCCTATGAGCTTTATATTTTAACGAATTATAATAAAATGTAGTTTTAATTAATCTATAATGAAGGGCCTTTACAATTAGAATAGATTATTGCCTCTGGGATTTTTGCATTTTTAAAACTGAGACTAAACAGCAAAGTGGATGAGATTTGCAAAAGTCTTGGACACTCTGCAGACAGACAAATGTGGACAAGCCGTGCGGAAACTAACATGCGGCGCAGAAATAAGTCTGCGACATGTTAATTTTGGTCCCCGTCCCGCCCCCTCCCATTACAAATAGTGCCGAGCTGCGGAGAGGGGGCAGAAGCTCAGTACACTGCTCCCAGCTCTTCCAGTCTCCTCCTCCTGCAGAGAGGGACGCCGTACATATGGTCGTCTGAATAAGTCACACGGGACGGGATATTCTGCAACATCTCTGCGGAATCCCAGGATGCATTATTCCGTATTGCAATTGCAGAATATTCTGTCCCGTGTGAAAGCGCTCTTAGAATGCAGCATTCTAAAATAGTGATATCAAGACTCAAACCATCTATCATAAAAGGGTTAATATAATTTGTAGCTTGTTGAAAGGATGAAATGGCTGCTGCTATTACAGCACACAAAACAGACCTCAGTGTCTGCCCTCTCATGTCAGGGCAAACCTACATGTGACCCGCGTGGAATGTATTATAGATTAGCTGACTATCTCATGATGCCATTCATATACACATTGGTGCCGCAGTATGGAGTACAAGGTGTGAGGTCTATTCCTCAAGTTCACAAAAGTGGATAGAGAAAGGGGCCTGGTAAGAAGGGGTGGTAAAACGTGTCTGTACACCAACTGGCACGTCTGTCACCAGTTATTATGAGAGTCATCTGTCTAATTTGCCAAATATATTTTGCAAGAGCAGCGATAATTCACGCCCTACATGGAGGTGGGAGGACAATGAAGGGGCTGCAGCTCAGGAGACAAAAGCTGCAGAGTGCTGCCCCCTGCAACCAGCAGGTTTCAGGGTATTCTGTAGCTTCCTAATTGTATAGTGTGCACACATAATGATAGAAACCAATTGGACACAAGTCATCAGCCTTGAATCTGAACCAGCTCTCTGGAGTTACAATTCCAGAGCCCTAATTAATTGGAACACATAATACCTGCCCTTTATGGGCGTATAACAGATTACATCAGTAACGTATACATATTATTATTCGCTGGGTCATATAGAATTCCCCGCCCCCCTCCCCACCTTTCTCTTAAGTCCAGTGTATGTGTGGACTTTGTCCTCCCAGCATGCGGTCAGTTAAAGTAGTTCTTTGTTGGAGAAGTTGAAGGTAGGGGGAGGTGGGAGGAGAACGCCCAAAATGCATACAAGTAAAACACACAGTATAGGAATGTGATTTAACTCCTAGAGGCTGCAGTGGAACTTTATATTGGGCTAAAGTTATAAAACACACATCTTTACCATGCCATTGTCCAGCAATTACCATAATGAAATTATGCAGCCATTAGCCTCTACAGAGTTAAATCACTACAGCTGTGTAATACTTCTAGTTTATTACAAATCAATAGACATTTTACGCTAACTTATCTTCACGTCTACTACAATTGGGGGGTCACTATTTCCGCTGGGGCAATTTTAGGAGTCAATACACTGCTTGGGCAACTATGACAGGTCACTATTACTGCTGGGGCAACTATTGGGGGTCATTATTACTGCTGGGGCAACTATTGGGGGTCACTGTTACTGCTGGGGCACTTATTGGGGGATCACTAATAATTCTGGGGCAATTATTGGGGGTTACTATTTCTGCTGGGGCAACTGTGGGAGTCAATATCACTGCTTGGGCAACTGAGACTGGTCAGTATTACTATTGGGACAACTATTGGTGTCACTGTTACTGCTGGGACAACTATTGGGGTCACTATTACTGCTGAGGCAATTATTTGGGGTCACTATTACTGCTGGGGCAACTATTGGGGTTCACTGTTACTGCTGGGGCAATTATTGGGGGTCACTATTAATTCTGGGGCAACTGTAGGGGTCAGTATTACTGCTGGGGCAACTGTGGGGAGTCAGTATTACTGCTGGGGCAACTACTGGGGGTCACTATTGTTACGCCTGTCTGCTCATGGTTAATTTTGCCAGCACACCTTGTTCTGTCCAGACGAGCCAGGGTTAACATCTCCTGTGCCTTCCAGTCAGGTTTATTACCCTGCTATGTGTCTGAGTAGTGTGCTGGTGATTTACAGGTCTATCTACCCATCGACTCCTCCCGCTTCCCTATAAGATCCAGCTCATACTGCCTCGGAGGGCCGATTATTGTTCTGTTGTTCTGATTTTCTTGTCTGCTAGACTTTGCTTTTATGTTCGGTTTTCAGTGTCTGCTGAGTAGTCCAGCTACCCTGACCTGCTGGTAATCTGGCCCTGGTACTTTGTCCCATTCCCTCAGTCTGCTTGCTAGTCTGCCTCGTTTAGTATCCTGCTTCTGTCAGCTTGTCTGCGAGACCTTGCTTTAATTGTTCTGTTTTTTCATGTCCGTTAGACCTTGCTATTGTCTGCTTTACTTTCTGTTATCTGCCAGGCCTGTCCGCTAGACCTTGCTTTTATGTTCTGTCAAGTTTTCAGTGCCTGCTGAGTAGTCCAGCTACTCTGACCTGCTGGTAATCTGGCCCTGGTACTTTGTGCCATTCCCTCAGTCTGCTTGCTAGTCTGCCTCGTTTGGTATCCTGCTTCTGTCAGCTTGTCTGCTAGACTTTGCTGTTATTAGCCAGGGTTTTCCAGTCCGCCTTTGTTTCTATCTTGCTTCTGTCAGCTTATCTGCTAGACCTCGCTGTTATCAGCCAGGGTTTTCCAGTCCGCCTCTGTTTGAATCTTGCTTCTGTCAGTTTGTCTGCTAGACCTCGCTGTTATCAGCCAGGCCTTACTATCTGCCTCTGTTCTGTTTGTATTGTTTCGTGTTGGTTCTTGTCCTCTGCCTTTTCTGCCAGTGCTAGTGGGTAGTAGTCTCTTGCATAGGTACTGCGGTCCCTGCCTGTCCCCCTTAGTAAGCATAGGGTTAGAGTTGGCCGGCTGGACATGTCCACCATCAGGGCTATCTCCAGGAAGAGACAGTGGCGTGGGTGTAGATCAAGGAGCCCCACGCCGTGCATACCTAAGCACCCCACTAGTACCGTAACATAATAACTGGTCCAAACAAACTGCGCTAGACGCAGTGTGGATCCTGTTCAGGCTCTTTCAAGCCAGTTTAGTATCACGTCTGTACAGGATCCAATGCAAGCTCTGGTTCAGCAATTGCTGGCGTTATCACAGCAGATGGTGGACATCATGCAGAAGCTGTCTTCCATTAAGTCCGTGCCTGCAGCTTTGGACATGTCTGCACAATCTGATCCCAGGCTTGAACTACCAGACCGTTTGTCTGGCAAACGGAGTGAATTTGTGTTGTTTTTTTTCCTCCCGTGTTCCTGTATAGTTACCCGTCCGTTGGTGGGCGGACGCCCAATCTGTATCCTGACCCCTTGTCCGCTGAGCGGATGTAGGGCCCTGTCTGTCTGAGCCACCGGTCCATTGGTTGTGAACGCCCGTTTCCTGTTCCTTACAGACTATTGTGGCTGAGACCTATTTTGTAGTCGCAATAATTTCTGTTCAAGGTATATATGCATTTTTTTTTTTCGCTCCTTATTGTGACTGCTATGCGTTATTTCAGGTTGTATTCATAAGTCCTGTAGACGTGCGTCCATTAAAGGAGTTGGTATTTCTATATATTTTTTTTGTTTGCCTAAAGGGTCCGGAGGCCCCTTTTTTTGAGGAGGGATAAGGTTACGCCTGTCTGCTCATGGTTAATTTTGCCAGCACACCTTGTTCTGTCCAGACGAGCCAGGGTTAACATCTCCTGTGACTTCCAGTCAGGTTAATTACTCTGCTATGTGTCTGAGTAGTGTGCTGGTGATTGACAGGTCTATCTACCTATCGGCTTCTCCCACTTCCCTATAAGATCCAGCTCATGCTGCCTGGGAGGGCCGATTATTGTTCTGTTGTTCTGATTTTCTTGTCTGCTAGACTTTGCTTTTATGTTCAGTTTTCAGTGTCTGCTGAGTAGTCCAGCTACCCTGACCTGCTGGTAATCTGGCCCTGGTACTTTGTCCCATTCCCTCAGTCTGCTTGCTAGTCTGCCTTGTTTGGTATCCTGCTTCTGTCAGCTTGTCCACTAGACCTCGCTGTTATCAGCTAGGGTTTTCCAGTCTGCCTCTGTTTGTATCTTGCTTCTGTCAGTTTGTCTGCTAGACCTCGCTATTATCAGCCAGGCCTTACTATCTGCCTCTGTTCTGTTTGTATTGTTTCGTGTTGGTTCGTCACCTGCCTTTCCTGTCGGTGCTAGTGGGTAGTAGTCTCTTGCATAGGTACTGCGGTCCCTGCCTGTTCCCCCTAGTAAGCGTAGGGTCAGTGTTGGCGGCCTGGACGTGTCCACCATCAGGGCTATCTCCAGGAAGGGACAGGGGCGTGGGTGTAGATCAGGGAGTCCCGCACAGTGCGTACCTAAGCACCCCACTTGGGGAAATTATTGGGGGTCAGTATTACTGCTGGGCATCTGTGGTCGCCTAGCTACGTAGCTCCCAATCGCCCCTCACAGCAAGAGAATGAATTCTCCTTTTTTTTCTCCAGCAACACCAACCATCTTTTAGTCACCCCTGGAAACCCCTTTGTACTGCTAACAAACAGAGATAAATGGCCAAGGGAGGCTACAACAAATTTAAAACGCCCCCGAGTAGGAAAGATCGCTCCCTTAAGAATTTGTTCGACATGGTTCCCACCCAATCACAGGCGGCTGGCCAACAATGTACAGCGACGAACACAGCGATTACATCTCCGCAAAGCCTTCCACCGGTATTGGTGTATCTTGATGCCACCAGGCTTTCCTGGTGGAGCCAAGATTGACAGGGGGGGGGGGTGACACCCCCTCTACCTGATTGGCTGGACAGGCTGTAGAGCGGCAGGACCTGCAAGGCCACTAGAGATTATGCTAAGAAGCATACAATGGCCGGCTGCACTGCAGCCACTAACCATCAGGATCCAGTGACTTACCCAGCGGCTGGAGGGGGGAGAAGGGTGACCCCGCCCCCCTCCCCCCCCCAGACAGTTGAAAGCCTGCGCGCCGTTGGCAAAAGGGACGTCACAGGGCAGTGCTGGTGGTCAGGAGGGAGGTGCGGCAGAAAACAGAGAAGTGAGTGGCCGGCATTACACAGCTGTGATGCGTCTGCCGGAACCGACAACAGTGCCACTGCTGGAGACCTGGGCGCCACAAATAAATGAGATCTGAGCAGCAGGGCGAATAGGCCGCATGGCTGCACCACTGCACAGTCACACACCTGTAATTTGCCTGGTGGAACAGACATTAATGCCGGCGACCAGGGAGGTAGCACATCAAACTGACAGGTGAGCAGCCAGTTGCCTAGGTCTCATGGGACAAATGGCTGCCGGGACAGAGCACTGAGCCTGCTGCCTGTGCAATGATTTGTCCCAGCTCTGCAGCCTTAACCTGACACTATACTTCTTAGCCGTACATTATGACATGTAAATGATAGCATGCTACACTGCTAACATACTAGCATTAACAGGTCATAATGTACCACTAAGAAGTATAGCAAGTGTCAGCCTAAGGCTGCAGCACTGGGACAATCTATGCACACTGTGCTGCTAGGACCTTTCTGCCTTGAGCCAATCAGGAGCTAGGGGTGTGATAGGGGTGTTCCTCCTGTCAAACCCCTAGCTTCCGGTGGCGTCATGTTGAACGACACCTCAGATTTCCAAAATATGGCTTCATCACTAAGGCGCAAACAGGCTTAGTCACTAAGGGGTTAATTATCTGCGTTTGGAACCACGTTTAACCCCCTCTAGCCAACCAGGCATATATTCAGGTTATCCCTAAGCCTAATAAGGATCATACCGTCTGCGAAAATTATCGCCCTATCTCCCTGATTAATAATGACTTGAAGATACTCACCACAATTATGGCCAACAGATTTAATACATTTATTGGACAATATATCCATCCGGATCAGTGGGATTTATCCTGGGTCGTCAGGCCACAGACCAGATAAGAAGAGCAATAGATGTCATATCCACAGTGCGTTCGGGATGGGATGGAGAGAGGGCTTACTTTTAAGCTTAGACTTTTGCAAGGCTTTCGACTCGGTCTCATGGCAATATTTATCCTATGTCCTAGAAGGGATGGGCTTTGGGATATCCTTTCTAACGGTTATGCAAGCCTTATACTCATCTCCCACAGCTTCGGCAGGACCTTTCTGCCTTGAGCCAATCAGGAGCTAGGGGTGTGATAGGGGCGTTCCTCCTGTCAAACCCCTAGCTTCCAGTGGCGTCAAGGTACACTAATACCCCTTCCACCTCCCCTGCAGATTCCAGCCCTGGATATGTGCCCCACACTTTCGGAAAGCCTGAGAGCCGAATCCCCCCTTCATAGATCACCACCCTCAGGGGGCTCACATACCCTATCAGAGGGACAACCAAGTCAAGACCTTCTTCTGTTCACTCCGGGACCAGTGGGTCCAAATCAAACTGGTTACTCACCAGATGCTGTACTTGTCGACAGATTCAAAGAGTTACTTACAAGCGAACTCTCTAAGTCAACCAGAACTATAACAAAGACCATTCAAAAAGATCTCTTAGATATAGGCAGACGTCTAGACTCTCTCGATTCCGAGGTGGATAACACTGTATCTAGAGTTAATCAAAATACTAGAATGATATCAGACCTAGAGGAGAGACAACATGAAGATTAAGGATCTCGAAAACAGGTCCAGAAGAAAAAAACGTCAGAATCCGTGGATTGCCTGAAAACGTTACGGACATTCCTGCAATAGTAACAGAGTTTCTGCGAACATTGATTCCAGATATTGACCCAGTTCATTTGAAGATCGATAGAGCACATGGGGCCTTAACAGCACCCCGCAGGGATGGCAACCCCTGTGACATAGCGGTGAAATCTAGCAAAGAGAAAGTAATGAAAGCAGCCAGAGCTCTTCAATCCATTTCCCTTGCAGGGCATGAGATCCAGATCTTTTCAGATATATCACCAGGAACGATACAGAGACGCAAGTCTCTGAAGCCCTTTTTGCAATGTCTATCCTCCAGGGACATACATTATCGCTGGGCTTTCCCTTTTAGACTGCACTTAAACTATGACAACAAGGTGCAGAGCTTCTGCTCCTTTAGGCAGGGTTCACACAGGGCGGATTCCCGTCGGAAATCTCGCGGTTTGGCCGCAGCAAAAACCGCGAAATTTCCGCCGGGAGAACCACCGCGGTTTAAGCCGCGGCGGCTTTGAAGCGGCTCGGCCGCATGCTTTTCCGTTGCGGCCGGCGCTCCCATAGAGGAGAGCAGAGCTGCGACGTAAATAAACAAAAAAGGAAAGGTAAACAGACCTGCTCAATCTTTGGAAACCGCGGCTGCGGCGGCCGCAGCCGCGGTTTCAACCGGATTTACCGCAGCGGATTAGCCGTCCTGTGTGGACGAGGTTTCTGAGAAATCTCGTCCACATGGCTGGCTAATCCCAAGATTGGTGGCTGCGGGCGGTTTTGCCACGGGCGGATCTGCTGCGGCAGAACCGCGGCAAATCCGCCCTGTGTGAATGCAGCCTTACAGATTGAGATGCCTTATTGGAGGTTTTACTTCTGCATCTTCACCAAAAAGAGATCCTGTGCCGTTATCCCCCCCGTGGAAAACGGCATCTAAAAGGAAAGCCGTCCCAGCTACTTAACGGACAACTAGTACTTTTCACGGGGAAAGTCTATCTGTGGCTTTCTACTACTGAGTACACATACCCGTTTGACTACCTACTGTGTGTCGGTCATGGTCTTGGCTTACTAGCTTGGTTTATATACCAGTTTCAAATGATCTTATAATAAGTAATCTATATTGTAGGGTTTTTAGTTAACTCACAGTTTTTTTAACAAATAAGTATGGTTGGTGTTTAAGATTGTGTGGGGTGGATGACCGAGGATCTCCCGCTCTCCACCCTGATGGATTAGCGGTTGGGCGGTTACTCTGCCGTCACTTTGGTCACACTTGTGACATTATATATGGGATTTTGGGTGCCAGCACTACTAGTTGGCTTGTTATGTTATGTTTTTTTGTTTGTTTTTGGTCTTGTCTCTGCCCTTGTGTGTCTTCCTTCCCCATCCCAGGGTTGGGCTTCCGATTACTTGTCCTCATGGAAAGAACTTTAGATGAGCACCTGTCGGGGTTCAGTCAAGATAATATGGCTCCGCAATTTCGGAACATGCAAAAATACCCCTATATATGTGATGGCTTCTAAACCGATCTCCCTTATTTCCCATAATATGCAGGGTTTCAACTTGCCTGTTAAAAGACGGAAAGCGTTTAAGTATTATCATAAACATGCTAACATGGTATTTCTCCAGGAGACGCACTTTTCGCTTGCTGCTGTAGCGGCCTTCTTCCATCACAGTTACCCAACATACTTTTTGGCCTCTGCACGGGAGAAGAAGAGGGGTGTTGACATCTGGATCTCTAGGCGAGTATCTTTCCCTGCACAGGAGATCCACCGGGTCCCTGAGGGGAGGTTTATAGTGATTTCGGGTATACTTAATAGGTCCCCGATCACATTTGTTCATTATTACGCCCCCAATTTCAGGCAAATCCCCTTCTTGAAAAATGTATTATCTAACTGGCTCTCGCGATTTGAGGGCCCGGTAATTATGGGAGGAGACTTCAATTTGGCACTTGACACTTTAGTCGACAAATCGGATCCGGTTAAAGCAGGGCTTGTTCCCCCATCAGAGGCGGGACTTCGCTTCTCAAAATTAATACACTCATTTGACCTAGTCGATGTATGGCGGAATTGCCATCCTACTGTGAGAGACTACACATATTACTCTGCTGCACATAATGTTTATACAAGAATAGATCATGTCTTTATCTGCACGAGCCTAGTCCCGAGGGTGAGCAACACAAAGATATTGCCTTGTGCATGGTCTGGTCATTCCCCATACCATACATCATTTATAGATCTCATTAACTTTCCTAAAATGAGACACTGGAGGTTGAATAAGTCCCTCCTTAATAATGAATCAATGCGTACAGAAATCCCCCATATGATGGAGGAATTTTTTTACATAATCAACCAGATGATACCTCGTATGCTATCAATTGGGAGGCTCACAAGGCGGTGGGGAGGGGAAAGATTATTCAGTTAGCTTCAAAGGCAAAAGCCGAGCAGACGAGAGAATTACGGGAAAGGGAAGCAGCCTACTTCTCTTTAATGCAGGGTCATAAGACTAATCCGTCCTTAGACCTGTTGTCTGAAATCGCAAAAGCATGGACGGAACTAATTTTATGTTTAACCACTCAGGCCGAAAAACAATTGCGATGGTCTAGATACTGTTTTCTTCTCACAGGGGAACAGGAAGGACAGACTTCTAGTACAAAGGCTCACTCCCAGACCTTTTATTCGCCCCTACCTAAATTGTGCCTCAATAACGGATCCTTGAGCCAGAACCCACAAAAGATTGAAGAAGCATTTGGCCAATTCTATAGTAAATTATATGTCAAGGAACATTTCTCAGACCAGAGATGTAAGGAGTTAAATCGAGGAGACCTTGCCGTGACCTAATGGATAGGGAGAGAACAGTTGAGAGGCAGTCAAATTACTTAAACCATATCCAATGGATACCGCCGATCGCAATAAAGTGGAAAAAAGTTTTTAAAAAGTTAGATATTTAGCTGCACTGATGGATCAGATCCATCAGGGCAGCTGAGATTACTCACCCGCCTTGTCGGGGGTGTCCCGCGGTGCACTGGTCCTCCAGGACACGTCGCTGCTCTTCTGCGCATCGCGCCAGACGTATGACGTCACACGCATGTGCAGAAGGCCGGGAGCCCCAGGCAAATTCAAAATCTCCTGGCTCCCGGCTCCTGAAGGTAGCCGGGAACCAGGAGATATCACCGGGGACCGCGGTGAGTGGGGCCCGCGATCGCCGTTAACCAGTGGATAGTGGCGATCGCAAAAAAGTAAAAAAGTAAAAAAAAGGGCCAGTGTCACCTCCCTTCATAGATCCGATCCATGAGGGGAGGTGAAAATACTCACCTCAGGTCCACCGCGATGTCCTGGTTTTCCGGGACCCGCAGTCCCCCTCTGCGCATGCACGCCCGATGTCAATCATCGGGCGCGTGCAAAGAGGAGCTCGAGCCCCGGGAAATTCAAAATCCCTCTGCTCCTGGCTGCCATGTGTAGCCAGGAGCAGAGGGATGTCACCTAGGATGTGATTACTGTTATCCAATGGATAACAGTGATCATTTAAAGTAAAAAAAAAGAGTGTAAAAAGTAAAAAACAGTTAAAAAAGCTTACGTTTCATCGCCCCCCATAGATCATATCCATGAAGGAGGATGAAATGATGTACCTTAGGCCCCCAGATTTATCCGCAGACCTTACCCCAGGTTCTGCGCATGAGCCCGTTGCCAAAATGGCAGACGCATGCGCAAAAGCTGTGGATTGCCAGGGTAATTTAAAATCTTCCTGCTCTTGGCTACAAAACTTATCCGAGAGCTTGGAAATTTCACGGGGGGCTGCGGTGATCACTTCCTGGCCACGTGTTTACCGTTATCCAATGGATAATGGCGGTCACGTAAAAGTAAAAAAAAGGTGAGAGGAGATGAAACTTTTTACCGGAGGCCTCCATATTTGCACCCAGACGCGATCCTCCTCCGTGAACTTTCCCGGATTCTGCACATGTGACCACCGGCAAAACACCAAACACATGCGCAGGAGATGGGAAGCCCAGGAAACTTAAAGTCTCCTTGCTCCCAAGAGCCTGAAGCAGTGACCTTGTTGAGTGTTCGCCGGTCACGTGATAAAAAGGTAGCGATCTAACATAGGTCGGTCTCACATGACCGGATAGGAATTACGGATTAAACATGCGTCTGATCCACGGTAATACACAGATCAATCATATTAGATTGCACAATTCCGCTCACATTAGTGAGTCGGAATTGCGTAATTCACTCGCAGAAAAGAGAACGCAGCAGGTTCTATTTTACCGCGAATATCCGCAGCATAGAGCCTATTGTGCTCCATGGTCGTGGATATACCCGCAGCTCATAAGCTACTACGTTGTGTACGGGCTGCAGGTACCCGCGTCATCGCTAAACGACGCTGCGGGACATACAAACAAAAAGAAGTTGCACTGCGCATGACCACCTGTGTGAGTAGGCAGTTATGCGCAGTACATTACGTGGCCGTACACAGGGTCACAGCCGGGCTCACAGCTGGGATCCGCTGTGGGCCTCCGCAAGCAGATTCCACCTACGGCTGCGTGAGCCCGGCGTTATTCAAACCGCTACCTGTAATACGCAATTTACAAGAAGCCCTGGGAACGCTCGCCTTCATGCAGTTCCAGGAGCAGCTTGTTGAGCGCCTTCTGTGTGAGACCGCCGCACCTCATCAAGATAACAAAGACTCACAGAGCGCCACTGTTTACACCCCATCCCCGCCGCTGAGGTCAAGAAATACCCCCAAAAAGCATGAGAGGAGGGGGGATACCCGGTTTTATTGCCCCATGTACTCATCCCAACCAGCCTCTGTAATTACCCGTCTTCGGAAATACCACACAGTTTACATTATTAATTTTATCTAAGATTTAGGGAAAGCCGAAAATGGTGGAGGGGGGGAAAGAATTTTTTTAACGTGTCAATTTTTATTACGTACAAGTCAGCAATGAGGCCTGGAATTTATTCAGTTGTGTCCTGCAATCCAAAGGGTGTTCCCTCCATTACAGGCCTTGCCATGTGTCCTTTAAGTAGATTAGGGCTACAAGGGGTATGTTTCTGAACACGGGACAAATAGGGGTATCCATTTTGGGGTGAACGTCTTCATTCCTTTGTACACTGTACAAAAAAAACAGTTTTTAAAGTGACAAAATTGCCAAAAAAATGAAAATCGTAATTTTTTCCTTCTGCTTTGCTTAGATTTATTCAAATACTGTGTGGTCAAAATAGGCAGTACACCCCTAGATGAATTCGTTAAGGGGTCTAGTTTTGAAAATGGGGTCATTTGTGGGGGTTCTTTAGTGTTTTGGACGCTCAATGGCTCTACAAGTGGGAAATGGGGCCTGGAATTTATTCCGTTGTACCCTGAAATCCAACAGGTGCTCCTTCCATTACAGGCCTAGCCATTAGAGATGAGCGAACGTACTCGTCCGAGCTTGATACTCGTTCGAGTATTAGCGTGTTCGAGATGCTCGTTACTCGTGACGAGTACCACGCGATGTTCGAGTTACTTTCACTTTCATCTCTGAGACGTTAGCACGCTTTTCTGGCCAATAGAAAGACAGGGAAGGCATTACAACTTCCCCCTGCGACGTTCAAGCCCTATACCACCCCCCTGCTGTGAGTGGCTGGTGAGATCAGGTGTCACCCGAGTATATAAATCGGCCCCTCCCGCGGCTCGCCACAGATGCGTTCCGACAGAGATCAGGTAAAGTGCTGTTGGTGCCGGAGCTGCTATAGGGAGAGTGTTAGGAGTATTTTTGGCTTCATGAACCCTAACGGTCCTTCTTAGGGCCACATCTAACCGTGTGCAGTACTGTGGAGGCTGCTTTTTGCAGTGTTGCACTTTTTTTTTTTTTTTGTATATCAGCCGTGCAGAGCATTGCGCCCTGCAGTAATTATACATAGTGCAGGGCCAGTAGTGGTGAGGCAGGGACAGAAGACATATATTGTGAGGCAGGGACAGAAGACATATACAGTGTATATAGGCAGTGGGCCATTTTGGGGAAAAAATCTATTTGGGCTGCCTGTGACTGTCCTCAGTGTTCTGGGTCTGTGCTGGGTGTAGTTGTCCTCCTAATTCATACGCAGCCAGCTAAGTGTTACAGCAGGCTTGCGCAACATTTTTTCCTGGCTCTGTGTTGGCTGTTAAATCACCGCTGTATTCCAGTCCACAGTGCAACAGTCTGCAGTTATTTGACATACTCCAGGGCCAGTAGTGGTGACGCAGAGAGAGAAGACATATACAGTGTATATAGGCAGTGGGCCTTTCCAAAAACATTTTGGGAAAAAAATCTATTTGGGCTGCCTGTGACTGTCCTCAGTGTACTGGGTCTGTGCTGGGTGTAGTTGTCCTCCTAATTCATACGCAGCCAGCTAAGTGTTACAGCAGGCTTGCGCAAAATTATTTCATGGCGTTCCGTAAGCGAAGTCAGCCTCCAACCACAGGCCAAAAAGCGGCACATTTAATTACAGCGTTGTGTTTCTGCATTACTGGTAATACAGCATGCTGAGGGGTAGGGGTAGGCCTAGAGGACGTGGACGCGGGCGAGGAAGGCGGAGGCCCAAGTCAGGGTGTGGGCACAGGCCGAGCTCCTGATCCAGGTGTATCGCAGCCGACTGCAGCGGGATTAGGAGAGAGGCACGTTTCTGGCATCCCCACATTCATCTCACAATTAATGGGTCCACGCGGTAGACCTTTATTAGAAAATGAGCAGTGTGAGCAGGTCCTGTCGTGGATGGCAGAAAGTACATCCAGCAATCTATCGTCCACCCAGAGTTCTGCGCCGTCCACTGCTGCAACTGTGAATCCTCTGGCTGCTGCCCCTCCTTCCTCCCAGCCTCCTCACTCCATTACAATGACACATTCTGAGGAGCGGGCAGACTCCTAGGAACTGTTCTCGGGCCCCTGCTCAGATTGGGCAGCAATGGTTCCTCTCCCACCAGAGGAGTTTATCGTGACTGATGCCCAACCTTTGGAAAGTTCCCGGGGTCCGGGGGATGAGGCTGGGGACTTCCGGCAACTGTCTCAAGACCTTTCAGTGGGTGAGGAGGCCGAGGACGATGAGACACAGTTGTCTATCAGTGAGGTAGTAGTAAGGGCAGTAAGTCCGAGGGAGGAGCGCACAGAGGATTCGGAGGAAGAGCAGCAGGACGATGAGGTGACTGACCCCACCTGGTTTGCTACGCCTACTGAGGACAGGTCTTCAGAGGGGGAGGCAAGGGCAGCAGCAGGGCAGGTTGCAAGAGGCAGTGCGGAGTCCAGGGGTAGAAGCAGGGCAAGACCGAATAATCCACCAACTGTTTCCCAAAGCGCCCCCTCGCGCCATGCCACCCTGCAGAGGCCGAGGTGCTCAAAGGTCTGGCAGTTTTTCACTGAGAGTGCAGACGACCGACAAACACTGGTGTGCAACCTTTGTCGCGCCAAGATCAGCCGGGGAGCCACCACCACCAGCCTCACCACCACCAGCATGTGCAGACATATGATGGCCAAGCACCCCACAAGGTGGGACGAAGGCCGTTCACCGCCTCCGGTTTGCACCGCTGCCTCTCCCCCTGTGCCCCAACCTGCCACTGAGATCCAACCCCCTCTCAGGACGCAGGCACTACCATCTCCTGGCCTGCACCCACACCCTCACCTCCGCTGTCCTCGGCCCCATCCACCAATGTCTGTCAGCGCACCGTCCAGCCGTCGGTAGCGCAAGTGTTGGAGCGCAAGCGCAAGTACGCCGCTACGCACCCGCACGCTCAAGCGTTAAACGTGCACATACCCAAATTTATCAGCCTGGAGATGCTGCCGTATAGGGTTGTGGAAATGGAGTCTTTCAAAAGTATGATGGCGGCGGCCCCGCGCTACTCAGTTCCCAGTCGCCACTACTTTTCCCGATGTGCTGTCCCAGCCCTGCACGACCACGTCTCCCGCAACATTGTACGCGCCCTCACCAACGCGGTTACTGCCACGGTCCACTTAACTACGGACACGTGGACAAGCACAGGCAGGCAGGGCCACTATATCTCCCTGACGGCACATTGGGTGAATTTAGTGGAGGCTGGGACAGAGTCAGAGCCTGGGACCGCTCACGTCCTACCCACCCCCAGAATTGCGGGCCCCAGCTCGGTGGTGGTATCTGCGGCGGTGTATGCTTCCTCCACTAAAGCACCCTCCTCCTCCTCCTATGCAACCTCTGTCTCGCAATCAAGATGTGTCAGCAGCAGCACGTCGCCAGCTGTCTGTGTCGCGCGACATGGCAGCACAGCGGTGGGCAAGCATCAGCAGGCCGTGCTGAAACTACTCAGCTTAGGAGATAAGAGGCACACGGCCCACGAACTGCTGCAGGGTCTGACAGAGCAGACCGACCGCTGGCTTGCGCCGCTGAGCCTCCAACCGGGCATGGTCGTGTGTGACAACGGCCGTAACCTGGTGGCGGCCCTGCAGCTCAGCAGCCTCACGCACGTGCCATGCCTTGCCCACGTCTTTAATTTGGTGGTTCAGCGCTTTCTGAAAAGCTACCCACGCTTGTCAGACCTGCTCGGAAAGGTGCGCCGGATCTGCGCACATTTCCACAAGTCCCACACGGACGCTGCCACCCTACGCACCCTGCAACATCGGTTTCATCTGCCAGTGCACCGACTGCTGTGCGACGTGCCCACACGGTGGAACTCTATGCTCCACATGTTGGCCAGGCTCTATGAGCAGCGTAGAGCTATAGTGGAATACCAACTCCAACATGGGCGGCGCAGTGGGAGTCAGCCTCCTCAATTCTTTACAGAAGAGTGGGCCTGGTTGGCAGACATCTGCCAGGTCCTTGGAAACTTTGAGGAGTCTACCCAGATGGTGAGTGGCGATGCTGCAATCATTAGCAGTCACCATTCCTCTGCTATGCCTCTTGATAAGTTCCCTGCAAAGCATAAAGGCAGACGCTTTGCGCTCGGAAACAGAGGCGGGGGAAGACAGTATGTCGCTGGATAGTCAGAGCACCCTCCTGTCTATATCTCAGCATGTTGAGGAGGAGGAGCATGAGGAGGATGAGGAGGAGGGGTAAGAGACAGCTTCGCCCACTTCTGAGGGTACCCATGCTGCTTGCCTGTCATCCTTTCAGCGTGTATGGCCTGAGGAGGAGGAGGAGGAGGAGGAGGAGGATCCTGAAAGTGATCTTCCGAGTGAGGACAGCCATGTGTTGCGTACAGGTACCCTGGCACACATGGCTGACTTCATGTTAGGATGCCTTTCTCGTGACCCTCGCGTTACATGCATTCTGGCCACTACGGATTACTGGGTGTACACACTGCTCGACCCACGGTATAAGGAGAACCTTTCCACTATCATACCCGAAGAGGAAAGGGGTTCGAGAGTCATGCTATACCACAGGAGCCTGGCGGACAAACTGATGGTAAAATTCCCATCCGACAGCGCTAGTGGCCGAAGGCGCAGTTCCGAGGGCCAGGTAGCAGGGGAGGCACAGAGATCAGGCAGCATGTACAGCACAGGCAGGGGAACACTCTCTAAGGCCTTTCACAGCTTTCTGGCTCCCCAGCAAGACTGTGTCACCGCTCCCCAGTCAAGACTGAGTCGGCGGGAGCACTGTAAACGGATGGTGAGGGAGTACGTAGCCGATCGCACGATCGTCCTCCGTGACGCCTCTGCCCCCTACAACTACTGGGTGTCGAAGCTGGACACGTGGCCTGAACTCGCGCTGTATACCCTGGAGGTGCTTGCTTGTCCTGCGGCTAGCGTCTTGTCAGAGAGGGTGTTTAGTGCGGCTGGGGGAATCATCACAGATAAGCGTACCCGCCTGCCAACCGACAGTGCCGACAGGCTTACACTCATCAAGATGAACAAAGCCTGGATTTCCCCAGACTTCTCTTCTCCACCAGCGGACAGCAGCGATACCTAAACAATACGTAGGTTGCACCCGCGGATGGAAGCATCGTTCTCTATCACCATCAAAAACGTGGACCTTTTAGCTTCATCAATCTGTGTATTATATTCATCCTCCTGCTCCTCCTCCTGAAACCTCACGTAATCAAGCCGAATGGGCAATTTTTCTGAGGCCCACAAGGCTCAGTCATATTACTTTTGTAAACAATGTTTATACGTTTCAATTCTCAATTCAATAAAGCGTTGAAACTTGCACCTGAACCAATTTTTATTTTAACTGGGCTGCCTACAGGCCTACTTACAAATTAAGCCACATTAACCAAAGCGATTAATGGGTTTCACCTGCCCTCTTGGTTGGGCATGGGCAATTTTTCTGAAGTACATTTGTACTGTTGGTACACCAATTTTTTTGGGCCCTCGCCTACATTGTAATCCTAGTAATTTTTAGCCCACCTGCATTAAAGCTGACGTTACCTCAGCTGTGCTGGGCACTGCAATGGGATATATTTATGTACCGCCGGTGGCTTTCTGGGACCCACCCATGCTGTCGGTCCACACGGAGTTGTAACTGCATGTGTATGTGCACTTCTAAAGAACCCCAGTCTGACTGGGGCATGCAGTGTGGGCCGAAGCCCACCTGCATTAAACCTGACGTTACCTCAGCTGTGATGGGCAATGCAATGGGATTTATTTATGTACCGCCGGTGGGTTCCAGGGCGCCACCCATGCTGTGGGTCCACAGGGACTTCACAATAGGGATTTGTACCTGCCAGTTTCTATGTATTAAAAACCCCGGTCAGACTGGGGCATGCAGTGTGGGCCGAAGACCACCTGCATTTAATCAGATGTTACCTCAGCTGTGATTGGCAATGCAATGGGATATATTTATGTACCGCCGGTGGCTTCCTGGGACCCACCCATGCTGTCGGTCCTCATGGAGTTGTAACTCCATGTGTCCACTTCTAAAGAACCCCAGTCTGACTGGGGCATGCAGTGTGGGCCGAAGCCCACCTGCATTAAACCTGACGTTACCTCAGCTGTGATGGGCAATGCAATGGGATTTATTTATGTACCGCCGGTGGGTTCCAGGGCGCCACCCATGCTGTGGGTCCACAGGGACTTCACATTAGGGATTTGTACCTGCCAGTGTCTATGTATTAAAAACCCCGGTCAGACTGGGGCATGCAGTGTGGGCCGAAGACCACCTGCATTTAATCAGATGTTACCTCAGCTGTGATTGGCAATGCAATGGGATATATTTATGTACCGCCGGTGGCTTCCTGGGACCCACCCATGCTGTCGGTCCTCATGGAGTTGTAACTCTATGTGTCCACTTCTAAAGAACCCCAGCCTGACTGGGGCATGCAGTGTGGGCCGAAGCCCACCTGCATTAAACCTGACGTTACCTCAGCTGTGCTGGGCACTGCAATGGGATATATTTATGTACAGCCGGTGGCTTCCTGCGACCCACCCATGCTGTCGGTCCACACGGAGTTGTAACTGCATGTGTACACTTCTAAAGAACCCCAGTCTGACTGGGGCATGCAGTGTGGGCCGAAGCCCGCCTGCATTAAACCTGACGTTACCTCAGCTGTGATGGGCAATGCAATGGGATTTATTTATGTACCGCCGGTGGGTTCCAGGGAGCCACCCATGCTGTGGGTTCACAGGGACTTCACATTAGGGATTTGTACCTGCCAGTGTCTATGTATTAAAAACCCCGGTCAGACTGGGGCATGCAGTGTGGGCCGAAGACCACCTGCATTTAATCGGATGTTACGTCAGCTGTGATGGGCAATGCAATGGGATATATTTATGTACTGCCGGTGGCTTCCTGGGACCCACCCATGCTGTCGGTCCACACGGAGTTGTAACTCCATGTGTCCACTTCTAAAGAACCCCAGTCTGACTGGGGCATGCAGTGTGGGCCGAAGCCCACCTGCATTAAACCTGACGTTACCTCAGCTGTGATGGGCAATGCAATGGGATTTATTTATGTACAGCCGGTGGGTTCCAGGGAGCCACCCATGCTGTGGGTGCACACGGAATTCCCATTGCGGAGTTGTACCTGCCTGTGACTATTTATAAAAAAACCCGGTCTGACTGGGGCATGCAGACACCTTGACAGAATGAATAGTGTGTGGCACATGGGTTCCCCATTGCTATGCCCACGTGTGCAGCTCCTGATGGAGGTGGCACAGGATTGGATTTCTCATTGCTTCTGTACAGCATTATGGGCTATCGCCCCGCCACTTTTAAAGAGGGTCGCTGCCTGGCCGTGCCAACCCTCTGCAGTGTGTGCCTGCGGTTCCTCCTCATGGCAGACGCACTTATAAATAGACATGAGGGTGGTGTGGCTATGAGGCCAGCATGTGGCACAAGGGCAGCTGAAGGCTGCGCAGGGACACTTTGGTGTGCGCTGTGGATGCAGGGTCGTGCTGGGGGGTTGGGCAGCATGTAACCCAGGAGAAGTGGCAGCGGAGTGTCATGCAGGCAGTGATTGTGCTTTGTTGGAGGTAGTGTGGTGCTTAGCTAAGGTGTGCCTTGCTAATGAGGGCTTTTCAGAAGTAAAAATTGTTGGGGGGGGCACTCTTGCCGCTATTGTGGCTTAATAGTGGGACCTGGGAACTTGAGATGCAGCCCAACATGTAGCCCCTCGCCTGCCCTATCTATTGCTGTGTCGTTCCCATCACTTTCTTGAATTGCCCAGATTTTCACAAATGAAAACCTTAGCGAGCATCGGCGATATACAAAAATGCTCGAGTCACCCATTGACTTCAATGGGGTTCGTTACTCGAAACGAACCCTCGAGCATCGCGAAAATTTTGTCTCGAGTAACGAGCACCCGAGCATTTTGGTGCTCGCTCATCTCTACTTACGTTTCATCTCCCCTCACGGATCATATCCGTGAGGGAGGATAAAATTATGTACCTAAGCCCCCCATATTTATCCACGGACCTTACCCCAGCTTCTGTGCACGCTCCCATCGCCAAAATGGCGGACGCATGCGCAAAAGCTGTGGATTGCCAGGGTAATATAAATTCTCCCTGCTCCTGGCTGCAAAACTTAGCCGAGAGCCTGAAGATTTCACGGGGGGCCGCGGTGAGCGGTTTCTGGTCATGGGTTCGCCGTTATCCAATGGATAATGGCAATAACATAAAAGTTTAAAAAAAATGAAGTTTCATCTCCCCTCACCGATGTGATCGGTGAGAGAAGATAAAACTTTTTACCGGAGGCCTCCATATTTGAACCCTGACGCGATCCTCCTTCGTGAACCTTCCCGGATTCTGCACATGCGACCACCGGCAAAATGACGGACACATACGCAGGAGGCGGGGAGGCCAGGAAATTTAAAATCTTCTTGCTCCCGGTGATCAACGGTCGCCGAGAGCCCTGGAGCAGTGACCTCGTTGAGCGGTCCCCGGTCACATGATAAAAAAGTAGTGATCTACCTTAGGTCGGTCTCACATGATCGGATAGGAATTACGG
The DNA here is from genome assembly GCF_035609145.1 of Eleutherodactylus coqui. Taxonomy (NCBI): domain Eukaryota; kingdom Metazoa; phylum Chordata; class Amphibia; order Anura; family Eleutherodactylidae; genus Eleutherodactylus; species Eleutherodactylus coqui. The sequence continues at coordinate 164,086,280 of NC_089844.1, forward strand.
ATTCCGCATGCGTCTGATCCGCAGTAATACTTGGATCAATCAAATGCATTGGATTACACAATTCCTCTCACATTAGCGGGTCAGAATTATGTAATCCACTCGCAGAAAAGAGAATGCAGCAGGTTCTATTTTACCGCTGATATCCGCAACATAGAGCCCATTGTGCTACATTGTGTACGGGCTGCGGGTACCCGCGTCATTGCTGAGCAACAGTGCAGGAAATACAAACAAAAAAAAGGTGTACTGCGCATGACCGCCTGTGTGAGTACGCAGTTATGCGCAGTAAGTTATGCGGCCGTACGCAGCACCACAGTCTGGCTCACAGCCGGGATCCGCTGCGGGCCTCCGCAAGCCGATTCCACATCTGGCCGTGTGAGCCCGGCGTTCAGATCGCTATCTGTAATACGTAATTTACAAGAAGCCCCCAGAACGCTCGCCTTCCTGCAGTTCCAGGAGCAGCTTGTTGAGCGCCTTCTGTGTGAGACCGTCGCACCTCAGCAAGATTACGGAGACTCACAGAGCACCACTTTTTACACCCCTATCTCTGCCAACGAGGTAAAAAAATACCCCCAAAAAAGCATGGGAGGAGGAGGGATACCCGGTTTTATTGCCCCATGTACCCATCCCAACCAGGCCCTGTAATTACCCCTGTCTTCGGAAATACCACACAGTTCACATTATTACTTTTATCTAAGATTTGGGGAATGCCAAAAAGGGCGCGGAGAAAGGGGGGGGATATTTTTAGGGAGTCAATTTTTATTCCGTACAAGTGAGCAATGGGGCCTGGAGTTTATTCAGTTGTGTCCTGCAATCCAACGGGTGTTCCCTCCATTATAGGCCTTGCCATGTGTCCTGTAAGTAGATTAGGGCCACAACAGGAATGTTTCTGAACACGGGACAAGCGGGAGTATCCATTTTGGGGTGAACGTCTTCATTCCTATGTACACTGTACAAAAAAACCTGTTTTTAAATTGACACAATTGCCAAAAAAATGAGAATCGTAATTTTTTCCTTCTGCTGTGCTTAGATTCATTCAAATACTGTAGTACAAATATGTAGGTCAAAATATGCAGTACATCCCTATAGGAATTTGTTGAGGAGTCTAGTTTTCAAAATGGCGTCATTTGTGGGGGTTCTCTATGGTTTTGGCAACTCAATGGCTCAACAAGTAAGCAATGGGGCCTGGAATTTAGTCAGTTGTACCCTGAAATCCAACGGGTATTCCTTTCATTTTAGGCCTTGCCATGTGTCCTTTAAGTAGATTAGGGCCCCAATGGGTATGTTTCTGAACACGGGACAAACAGGGGTATCCATTTTGGGGTGAAAATCTTTATTCCTATGTGTGCTGTACAAAAAAACAGTTTTTTAATTGACACAATTGCCCAAAATATGAAAATCATAACTTTTTCCTACTGCTTTGCTTAGTTTTATTAAAAAATTGTGGGGTTAAAATATTCAGTACACCCCTAGATGAACGCGTTAAGGGGTCTAGTTTTCAAAATGGGGTCATTTGTGGGGGTTCTCTATGGTTTTGGGCGCTCAAGACCTCTACAAGTGTGCTATGGGGCATAAAAGGCCTTCAAGCAAAATTTTTGTTCTGAAAGCCACTGACAACTCCTTTCATTTTGGGCCCCATTGTGCATCCAGACATAAAATTAGGGCCACAATGGGTATGTTTCTGAACACAGGACAAACAGGGGTATCCATTTTGGGGTGTCAATCCTCATTTTCATGTGCACTATAGGACAAAAATATGTCTTTAAATTGCTATCCTTGAATTTTGGATAAAAAGGGGAGGAAGACCTGAGAAAACTCAGACCTCAAGGTTGGATTTCAGAAAGGCAGATTTCAATGAACTCAGAAAGAGGATAGGAAGAATCCAATGGCTGGATGTTCTTAAGGACAGAAATGTCCAAGAAGGTTGGGAAATATTGTAAATGAGATTCTCAAAATACAGTCGTTAACAATCCCTAAAAGGAAGAATGGGAAGCATTTAAAGAGACCAGGATGGATGAACGCAGAACTTGTACACATGTTAAAAAGGAAGAAAAATATGTTTATTAAATGGAAAGAGGGGGGAATATCTAAAAAAGAATATAATGCAGTCTGCAGAAACTGTAGGGCAAGTGTCAGAAAAGATAAAGCTAATAATGAATTGAGGCTTGCAATAGAGGCCAGAAGCAAAAAATTCAAAGATGCTATTCAATGCTTACAAGATGAAAATGGTGAATTGGTTAAGAATGATGTTGAGAAGGTCGAACTTTTAAATTCTTATTTTGTATCTGTTTTCTCTCAGAAAGTAGATGTAACATCAACTAATCTTCCCTGTGCTATTGGGGGAATAAAATAATGCAGGCTATCTGTAAGCAGAGAGATGGTGAGGGAACACTTAGCTAATAGAGATGAGCGAACGTACTCGTTTCGAGTAATTACTCGATCGAGCACCGCGATTTTCGAGTACTTCAGTACTCGGGTGAAAAGATTCGGGGGGCGCCGGGGGCCGGGGAGAGGCATGGCGGCATGGGGGGTAGCAGCGGGGAACAGGGGGGAGCCCTCTCTCTCTCCCTCCCCCCCCCCACTCCCCGCTGCAACCCCCCACTCACCCACGGCGCCCCCCGAATCTTTTCGCCCGAGTACGGAAGTACTCGAAAATCGCGGTACTCGGGCAAAAAAAGGGGCGTGGCCGAGTACGCTCGCTCATCTCTATTAGCTAACTTAAATGAACTCAAGTCTCAAGGTCCAGATGAATTACATCCTAGGATACTAAAGGAAGCAGCGGAGGTAATTGCTGAATCACTCGCCATAATTTTTGAAAATTCCTGGAGAACAGGAGAAGTCCCAGAAGATTGGAAAAGGGCAAATGTTGTCCCTATTTTCAAAAAAGAGAAGAAGCTGGATCCAGGTAACTACAGGCCTGTGAGCCTGACTTCTATACTGGGAAAGATCTTTGAACAAATTATTAAACAGCATGTATGCAAGTACATGGATGAAAATGGAGTAATTAACCAGAGCCAGCATGGGTTTGTAACAAACAAGTCATGCCAGCCTAATCTAATTTTCTTCTATGACAGTATCACCGACTGGGTTGATCAGGGAAATGCGGTGGATATAGTATATATTCACTTTAGTAAAGCATTTGACAAAGCATCTCATACCATACTTATTAAATAAATGACCAAATATGGGATTGACAAGGCAACTGTTAGGTGGAATCACAGCTGGCTGATTGATCATACTCAAAGAGTGGTCATAAATGGCTGCACATCCAAGTAGAAGAATGTATCAAGTGGGGTACCACAAAGTTCTGTCCTAGGCCCAGTGTTGTTCAACATTTTTATAAATGATCTGGAGAAGGAAATTGATGGGAAACAATTCAGATTTGCTGATGACACAAAGCTAGGAGGGATAGCTAACACTAGGGAAGAGAGAGAGAGTATTCAAAAAGATCTAGAAAGGCTTGAACAGCGGGCGGCAACTAACAGAATGGTATTTAACAAGGAGAAATGCAAAGTCCTACATCTGGGCAAGAAAAATGAAAAAAGCACATACCTTTTGCCATATTTGCAATAAAAAAATCTAAATATTAAACCAAAAATACGTGTTTGATATCGCTGCGTCCGTAAAAGTCCGATGTATCAAATTAATGCATTATTTTACCCACACAATGAACGTGGTATGAAAAAAAAATAAAGAACGCCAAAAATGCACTTTTTTGGTCACCCTATCTCCAAGAAAAAATGTAATAAAAAGTGATCAAAAAGTCAATTGTTTGCAAAAATGGTACCAACAGAAATGACAGGACGTACCTCACAAAATAAGCCCTCACTCAACTATGTCAACAGAAAAATAAAAAAGTTATTGTGCGCAGAAAATGGATACAAAAAATAATTTTTAAAAATTAAATATCTTAAAAAAAACTACAAGTACTACAGCAAAAATAATAATTATACAAGTTTGGTATCATAGTAATCGTATTGACCCATAGAATAAAGATATCAGGTCATTTTTGTTGCAGTTTGTGCGCTATACAAACAGGACGCAACGAAAGATGGTGGAATGTCGTTTTTTTCCATTTCTCTCCACTAAGAATTTTTTTAAGTTTTTCAGTACATTATATGTTATAATAAAAAATACAATTGAAAACTATAACTCGTCCCACAAAAAACAAGGCCTCATACAGCGACGTTGATGGATAAATAAAGGAGTTACGATTTTTTAAAAGGGAGGAGGAAAAAAACGAAAATGTAAAAAAGAAAAAAAGCTCCGTCACTAAGGGGTTGAAAAAGACATAGACAAACTGGAGCAAGTTCAGAGAAGAGTTACCAAGATGGTGAGCGGTCTGCAAATCGTATCCTATGAGGAATCTTTAAAGGATCTGGGAATGTTTAGCTTGCAAAAAAGAAGGCTGAGAGGAGACTTAATAGCTGTCTACAAATATCTGAAGGGCTGTCACACTGCAGAGGGATCAGCCCTATTCTCATTTGTACAAGGAAAGACTAGAAGCAATGGGATGAAACTGAAAGGGAGGAGACACAAACTAGATATTAGACAGTGAGGGGGATCAATGAGTGGAACAGGTTACCACGGGAGGTGGGGAGTTCTCCTTCAATGGAAGTGTTCAAACAAAGGCTGGACAAATACCTGTCTGGGATGATTTAGTGAATCCTGCACTGAGCAGGGGGTTGGACCCGATGACCCTGGAGGTCCCTTCCAACTCTACCATTCTATGATTCTATGACATATTTGCAAAAATGTGAAATTTTACTTTTCCTACTCTAAATTGAATTAATTCCTGAAAAAAAAAATGTGCGGTCAAAATACTCATGACACCTCTCAGTGAATACATTAGGGGTGTAGTTTTTAAAATGGGGTCCTTTGTAGGGGTAGCTGTCATTCTGACACCTATGAGCCTTTGCAATCTTGGCTTGATATAAAAAAACAAAATGTTCCTGAAAATGCTGAAAAGTAATATTAAATTTATACGTCTCCTAAATGGTTAAAAAACCACAAAAGTTTTTCAAATGTGCATTCAGAATAAAGTAAACAGATGGAAATATATATCTTAGCAAACATTGGTACAGTATGTTTGCACATATTTGATATATTACAGTTGAAATGTGAAAAAATGACAATTTTTTCAACATTTTCCCAATTTCGGCGTTTTTAATAAATATACACAAATTCTATCGGACTATTTTCAGCACATAAATGAAGTACAACATGTGGCGAAAAAACAATGTCAGAATCATTTGGATATGCAAAACCTTTACGGAGTTATTGTAGGTTAAAGTCACACATGACAGATTTCCAAAATTTGGCCTGGTCATTAAGGCGCAAACAGGTTTGGTCACTAAGGGGTTAATATATGACATGCACATTTACAATACCATAGATGATATGAGACCCAGATAATATAGGCCATTACAGATGTAGCAACTGAAGTTGTCTATTTTGTGTAGCTTTGGAAATAATGCACTAGATTTACCAGCATCCTCCCATGTAACAAAGAGCTGCGCCAGCTCTGCTTCATCTATGCACATATGCTTTATTGTAGCAGACGTAAAATACAATGTAACTAGAAGTAAGCAAAGAATACAGACGAGAGGGAGGGAGGGGGAGGAGGAGGGAGCTGTGGCTGCTGGCGGTGAGGTAGCAGGGATACATATATATATATATATATATATATATATATATATATATATATAGCAGGGTGATACAAGTTACAGTAACACATGTGTGACAGAGGTAGAGGAGCAGTAGCGTTCTCAATCGCCCCATGCCAGGACCTTCATGTATCTGCAGCACATCTTCAATAACCATCATATTCTCTGCAGATTCAACTCCGGAAGTCGGGATAAGTGAAAGGAATGAGCTGTTTTCCGGGAACAAGATCCAAGAATGTCATGGCTTCTGTTCTATACAGGGAGGGCTAGAAGACTGATACAATGTTCTTGCCGGATACCGCTATGGAAAGAGGAAAGTAAGAAAGTTATGGCCAATGGAAAGAATACAGATAAAAACTTTACTGTCCTTAAGTTAAAAATGAGACTTTCGGAAGACGCTCTTCTTATCTTTCCATGCGCTGCATGCATGAGAAGTGTATTGGTTTCCAGCATACCAGAACTCAAGGTGTGGCAGCTACCCTACACTAGGCTAGTCGTCCGCACCAAGTGAGTCCTCTCCATACATTGTTGTTTTTTCTGCTTTTACGCACAAGGCTTTCTTGGATACAGCGACTTGTGCAATTCCTTCCCATCAGCGATGTTTCCACTGATGTGATGTCTTAGGGCTGACACCCACTGGCATTTTATTCTCTATTGCGCTGCAAGAGCAAGTGAAAACACTCGCCTCGGAGCGCAAGAAAAACGCCGGGATACCGCCAGTGTTTTCAATGGGACCGGCAGCAGCAGCGCTAGCCCCATTGAAAACATAGGGTGAATACCGCAGACTTCTGCCACAGCTGTCAGAGCCGTGGCAGGAGTTTCGTTCATCCCCGTGGGAACAGCGGGGATGAAGGAATCCTCTGCCACAGCATCGCAATGCAACAAACTTGCATTGTAATGCGATTTTAACATTAGAAAGTCCTATTGACTTTAAGAAAAAAATTGTGCAAAATCACGCATTAATCGCGAGCGGCAGCAATGATTTTCAGAGAAAAGCAGCACTGTGCTCAAAAATCGCAGGAAAAAGATGTGATATTCTCGCGTCAAAATTGCAGTCGCCTGTGTGAAAGCAGCCTAAGGGCGGACACCCACTGGTGTTTTTTCTCCATTGTGCTGCGAGAGCAAGTGAAAACTCTCGCCTCGCAGTGCGAGAAAAAAAACAGGATGACGCCAGGATATCGCCAGTCTTATCAATGGGTCCAGCGGCAGCAGCGCTAGCCCCATTAAAAAGAAATGGAGAATACCGCGGACTTCTTCCACAGCTGTCACAACTGTGACAGCTGAGGCAGAAGTGCAGCATGCTATCCCATTGCTTTCAATGGGATCGGCGCTGCTGCAGGTCCCATTGAAAGCAGTGGTTTTGGCAAACCCTGCAGTATGATTTTTGGGGAAGGGCTTGAAATATAAGCCCTTCCCTGAAAATCATCAATAAGTGGTTAAAAAAGTTTAAAAAAGTAGTCACCTCTCCGCTGCTCACACAAGTGCTCCGGCTGGCTCCCCGACACTGCTATCCAGCACTTTTAGCAGCCGGGGATTTAAAAATCCCCACCTCCTGAAAGGGCTGTTCTGATTGGCTGAGCGCTCAGCCAATTACAGATAGTGCTTAGCTAAGATTGTGCTATTCATTCATAGAAAGACTGGCGATATTCCGGTCTCATTCCGGCGTCTGTCTTGCGCTGTGAGGCGAGTGTTTTCACTTGCTCTCGCAGCGCAAGAAAGAAAATATCGCGAGTGGGTGTCCGCCCTTAGTGTATGCAAAGAGAAACGCATTTCCCCTTGAGGCTTAACACCTTAGTTACCAAGCCTGTTTGCGCTTTAATGACCAGGCCAAATTTTGGAAATCTGACATGTGTCACTTTAACATAGAATAACTCAGTAAAGGTTTTGCATCCAAGTGATTCTGACAATATTTTTTTTGTCACATATTGTACTTCCTTTAGGCCTCATGTCCACGGCTGTGTTGGATTCTGCCAACGGAATATCGCAGTGGAGTTTGACATGGCGCCCCCCAGAGACCCCATAGTCACCTCTCACAGCTGATTTCCGCTCGTGTACATGGGAAAATAATTTAGTACAGCATGTCTATGAACGGCTATTGCAGCCAAGTCCGCAGTGGGTTTCTGGCCGCAGACTACACTGCGATAATCCGTCCGTGGGTATTGGCCCTTGAGTGGTGAAAATAGGCTGATAGAATTTGTGGATATTTATTAAAGCACCAAAATTGGGAAAATTTTGAAAAAATTGTCATTTTTTCACATCTTCAATTGCAATATGGCATTTAATATGGCAAATATGTGCAAACGTACTGTACACATTTTTGTTGAGATATATATTTCCATCTGTTTACTTTATTCTGGATCAGACGTGGTGTCGTGTCTCCTTAAGAAGAGCACCCAAAATGTGTGTGGAGACACCTAGGGGGGGAGTGGGTCATAGTTTTTCCCCAAGAAGAGCACTCAGTATGGGTGTGGGGACACCTAAAAGATGAGTCAGGAGAATTATAAGGCGATGCTAGCACCTTATGCAAATAAGAAAGATGAAAAAATACCTCTATAGCGCCATCTAGTGAATGGCAGCATTACTTCAGATCAAAGTGACTTTATAACTAGAGATGAGCGAACGTACTCGTCCGAGCTTGATACTCGTTCGAGTATTAGGGTGTTCGAGATGCTCGTTACTCGTAACGAGTACCACGCGATGTTCGAGTTACTTTCACTTTCATCTCTGAGACGTTAGCGCGCTTTTCTGGCCAATAGAAAGACAGGGAAGGCATTACAACTTCCCCCTGCGACGTTCAAGCCCTATACCACCCCCCTGCAGTGAGTGGCTGGGAAGATCAGATGTCACCCGAGTATAAAAATCGGCCCCTCCCGCGGCTCGCCACAGATTTATTCTGACATAGATGAGGGAAAGTGCTGTTGGTGCCGGAGCTGCTATAGGGAGAGTGTTAAGAGTATTTTAGGCTTCAAGAACCCCAACGGTCCTTCTTAGGGCCACATCTAACCATGTGCAGTAGTGTGGAGGCTGCTTTTTGCAGTGTTGCACATTTTTTTTTTTTGTATATCGGCCGTGCAGAGCATTGCGCCCTGCAGTAATTATACATACTCCAGGGCCAGTAGTGGTGGTGAAGCAGGGACAGAAGACATATATTTATTTAATATAGGCAGTGGGCCTTTCCAAAAACATTTGGGAAAAAAAATCTATTTGGGCTGCCTGTGACTGTCCTCAGTGTACTGGGTCTGTGCTGGGTGTAGTTGTCCTCCTAATTCATACGCAGCCAGCTAAGTGTTACAGCAGGCTTGCGCAAAATTATTTCCTGGCTCTGCTGTACGTTCCGTAAGCGAAGTCAGCCTCCAACCACAGGCCAATAAGTGTCACATTTAATTACAGCGTTCTGTTTCTGCACTACTGGTAATACAGCATGCTGAGGGGTAGGGGTAGGCCTAGAGGACGTGGACGCGGGCGAGGACGCGGAGGCCCAAGTCAGGGTGTGGGCACAGGCCGAGTCAGTGCGGTGGCCAGGGGTAGAGGCAGGGCCAGACCGAATAATCCACCAACTGTTTCCCAAAGCGCCCCCTCGCGCCATGCCACCCTGCAGAGGTCAAGGTGCTCTACGGTGTGGCAGTTTTTCACAGAGACGCCTGACGACCGACGAACAGTGGTGTGCAACCTTTGTCGCGCCAAGATCAGCTGGGGAGGCACCACCACCAGCATGCGCAGGCATATGATGGCCAAGCACCCCACAAGGTGGGACGAAGGCCGTTCACCGCCTCCGGTTTGCACCACTGCCTCTCCCCCTGTGCCCCAACCTGCCACTGAGATCCAACCCCCCTCTCAGGACACAGGCACTACCGTCTCCTGGCCTGCACCCACACCCTCACCTCCGCTGTCCTCGGCCCCATCCAGCAATGTCTCTCAGCGCAGCGTCCAGACGTCGCTAGCGCCACTGTTTGAGCACAAGCGCAAGTACGCCGCCACGCACCCGCACGCTCAAGCGTTAAATGTGCACATTGCCAAATTGATCAGCCTGGAGATGTTGCCGTATAGGCTTGTGGAAACGGAGGCTTTCAAAAGCATGATGGCGGCGGCGGCCCCGCGCTACTCGGTTCCCAGTCGCCACTACTTTTCCCGATGTGCCGTCCCAGCCCTGCACGACCACGTCTCCCGCAACATTGTACGCGCCCTCACCAACGCAGTTACTGCCAAGGTCCACTTAACAACGGACACGTGGACAAGCACAGGCGGGCAGGGCCACTATATCTCCCTGACGGCACATTGGGTGAATTTAGTGGAGGCTGGGACAGAGTCAGAGCCTGGGACCGCTCACGTTCTACCCACCCCCAGAATTGCGGGCCCCAGCTCGGTGGTGGTATCTGCGGCGGTGTATGCTTCCTCCACTAAACCACCCTCCTCCTCCTCCAACGCAACCTCTGTCTCGCAATCAAGATGTGTCAGCAGCAGCAGCACGTCGCCAGCAGTCGGTGTCGCGCGGCGTGGCAGCACAGCGGTGGGCAAGCGTCAGCAGGCCGTGCTGAAACTACTCAGCTTAGGAGAGAAGAGGCACACGGCCCACGAACTGCTGCAGGGTCTGACAGAGCAGACCGACCACTGGCTTGCGCCGCTGAGCCTCCAATCGGGCATGGTCGTGTGTGACAACGGCCGTAACCTGGTGGCGGCTCTGCAGCTCGGCAGCCTCACGCACGTGCCATGCCTGGCCCATGTCTTTAATTTGGTGGTTCAGCGCTTTCTGAAAAGCTACCCACGCTTGTCAGACCTGCTCGGAAAGGTGCGCCGGGTCAGCGCACATTTCCGCAACTCCAAGACGGACGCTGCCACCCTGCGGACCCTGCAACATCGGTTTAATCTGCCAGTGCACCGACTGCTGTGCGACGTGCCCACACGGTGGAACTCTATGCTCCACATGTTGGCCAGGCTCTATGAGCAGCGTAGAGCTATAGTGGAATACCAACTCCAACATGGGCGGCGTAGTGGGAGTCAGCCTCCTCAATTCTTTACAGAAGAGTGGGCCTGGTTGGCAGACATCTGCCAGGTCCTTGGAAACTTTGAGGAGTCTACCCAGATGGTGAGCGGGGATGCTGCAATCATTAGCGTCACCATTCCTCTGCTATGCCTCTTGAGAAGTTCCCTGCAAAGCATAAAGGCAGACGCTGAGGGTACACATGCTGCTTGCCTGTCATCCTTTCAGCGTGTATGGCCGGAGGAGGAGGAGGATCCTGAAAGTGATCTTCCTAGTGAGGACAGCCATGTGTTACCTACAGGTACCCTGGCACACATGGCTGACTTCATGTTAGGATGCCTTTCTCGTGACCCTCGCGTTACACGCATTCTGGCCACTACGGATTACTGGGTGTACACACTGCTCGACCCACGGTATAAGGAGAACCTTTCCACTCTCATTCCCGAAGAGGAAATGGGTTCCAGAATGATGCTATACCACAGGGCGCTGGTGGACAAACTGATGGTAAACTTCCCATCCGACAGCGCTAGTGGCAGAAGGCGCAGTTCCAAGGGCCACGTAGAAGGGGAGGCGTGGAGATCAGGCAGCATGTACAGCGCAGGCAGGGGAACATTCTCCAAGGCCTTTGCCAGCTTTATGGCTCCCCAGCAAGACTGTGTCACCGCTCCCCAGTCTAAGGCTGAGTTGGCGGGAGCACTGTAAAAGGATGGTGAGGGAGTACGTAGCCGATCGCACGACCGTCCTCGGTGACGCCTCTGCCCCCTACAACTACTGGGTGTCGAAGCTGGACACGTGGCCTGAACTCGCACTGTATGCCCTGGAGGTGCTTGCTTGTCCTGCGGCTAGCGTCTTGTCAGAGAGGGTGCTTAGTGCGGCTGGGGGAATCATCACGGATAAGCGTACCCGCCTGTCAACCGACAGTGTCGACAGACTTACACTCATCAAGATGAACAAAGCCTGGATTTCCCCAGACTTGTCTTCTTCACCAGCGGACAGCAGCGATACCTAAGCAATACGTAGGCTGCACCCGCGGATGGAAGCATCGTTCTCTATCACCATCAAAAACGAGGACCTTTTAGCTTCATCAATCTGTGTATAATATTCCTCCTCCTCCTGAAACCTCACATAATCACGCCGAACGGGCAATTTTTCTTAGGCCCACAAGGCTCAGTCATATAATTTTTCTAAACAATTTTTATACATTTCAATGCTCATTAAACTTTTGTTTTTTTTTAACCATTTAGAAGAAATACAATCCGTGCGGCGAGACAAAACATTAACATTTTAAACTTTTTTAAAAAACTTTACCCATTCGATACCACAGCCCCCGGTGACATCTCCTTGCTCACGGTTACCTTTAGTAGGCGGCAGAATGGAGATATTACATTTCCCCAGTCCTCCAGCCTTCTGCGCATGCGCTTGACATTTTGCTGGTGGCGTACATGCACAAAAGCCAGCGGCAGGTCCTTGCAGGACCAGATCACCGCGGGGCATCACAGAGGCTGGATGTGAGTGGTTTTATCTCTCCTCATTGATCAGAGGCGAAACATTAACTTTTTTAACCTTTAATGTGAATGCTGTTATCCAATCACGTGACTGGTCCCTGGGGACAGCTCCAGGCTCTCAGCTACTTCCTGTAGTCGACAGCAGGCAGCTGTAGCACGCACGGTCCCCGGTGTTCTAGTCTACAGGGTCGGCGTGTTTTTAGGGCTCTGTAGATTAAAGCGCAGACACCCAGTACGTGAAAATATCTGTGGTCACTAAGGAGTTAAAAACAATCGCATCTATGTAATTGCGATTTTTAGGCGCGTGAAAAGAAAAAAAAAAGATTGCAAGTGATTCCAATAGTTTCAATGGTAAAAATCCCATCACTCTGCATGCAAATCATATTATATTGGGGTGTGATGCAATTTTTTTTCTGTAACGATCCCTTAGAAACTAAGGGGAGATTTCTTATGAGGAATCGCCCAAAAATAGGACAGGCAGCGAATGTTCAAATCAAATTTGTGCATCTGGAGAAACACATTGAAATCAATGCGTTATATTCACGTGCCAGGTCCGTCCGTAACGCAATTGCTTGGAACTCCTATGTGAATCCAGCTCTCATGGAAGGGGTGATCCAGGCGGCACGGCCCTTACATGATTATCGAGTAGGGGGCTGCCCCTACCTGATTACTGAGGAGGGGGTGGTCCAGATAATACCACCATTATGCCATTATAACATAGTAACATAGTTATGGTAGAGGACACGGTCCAGAAGACACAGCAATTACTGGGGAGAGGGCGGTTCAGATGGCATAGCCAGTATAGGATCAGGTCCATTCATACCAAACAGTAGATCATTTGATCGAGCAAACCAATCGTTATCTTTCGGTCCATCAAATCCATCGTTCGACAGTTTACTTTTCGTTTGGTTTAAGTGACATTCGTTCAGCGATTTGATGGGCGTGTGTAATCGTTTGGCGCGGCGTACATTCAGCCGGCTAAAGGCAGAGCGATTGGCTGTCGGGGGGACAAAGCTTCGACTTTAACACGCCCGCCTAGTGCCCAACCACGGCTCTTTCACAATTCCTTACCATAGATTGCCTATAATAGGTGTCTTTTTAGTTTACTTTTATATTACACATCTAGTTTCTGTCGTTGCTAAACAGACAGTTTTTTTTTAAAGCCCAGATAAGCGCGGTCGCCATTTTCACGAGCCGATACAAGCAAGCTCTTTTTTTCCCTTCACTAAATGCACACGCCTTTCAAACAAACTATCGCTCAATTATCGTTTAATGCGAACGCTGCACAACGACAATCTAACGACTGACATGCCGGCCGCTACGTCCATTTTCCAACGATTTTCATTAGGTTAAAAGGTCCGTCTTTAAAAGCAAAACCAGCGCTCACTTTTGATCGTTTTAACGAATTTTGAGCAATAATCATTGTGTCTAAATGGGGTCTTAGCCTTAGAGGCACGCTCCATCCCTGCAGTCCGGGCCGCTTCCTCATGTATTCTACGGCCTTTTATTACACACGTGTCAGTTATATTCTCCTCAGTATAGGCACACAGAAGTCAGTTAGAGTGTTGTGCCACATTTCACGCTTGTACGACAGCGGGAAGTTACATTACATAGGGGTGCACTTACTTTTGCACTTAGCATTGAATAATCGAGTTGTGACCCCTTTACTTTGCTTATTGAAGACCTAAAGAATGGTCATGCCAAATTTCATGTTTTTATGACATTGGGAAATTAGAGAATTAGATTTGGTACATCACACAGGGGCGCCAATACTTTTGCATTTAGCATTGCATAACCAAGTTGCGACCTCTTTACTTTTCCTATTTAGGACCTAAAGAATTTTTAAATGCCCACCTGCTGAAAGTGCTGGACAGCAGTGCAGGGGAGCCAGCCGGAGGACGGGTCTGAGCAGCGCAGTGGTGAGTAAAGATTTTTTTTTGTTTTTTTTTAACCAGCTGGGGATGCTTTTCAGGAAAGGGCTTATATTCGATGCCATCCAGGAGGATCCATCAAACCTTCCTTTCTACGGTGATAAAATACAGATAACTTACTGCTAATTTTTTCACTTTTCGCAGGATGTCAAATCAGGAGCCGCTGAGGAGAAGGTATAAAGGTCATCCACTCAGGACACGCATCTCGCTCTAACAGGCAACGTGTGTAAGGAGGTGCCAGCTTGGATGAACGTGAAGCAAGACCCGACTTAATGGCATCCAGTGAAAGCTTTGGTGAGAGACTGCACCCCCACCCTGCGCCCAGCCGCACAGCGCCCCCAACACGTGCCCAGCCACACAGCGCCCCTACCCAGCACCCCCACCCTGCGCCCAAAAACACAGCTTTCCCACTCTGCACCCAACCACAAAGCGTTTCCACCCTGCACAAGGCCACACAGCACCCCTGCCCTGCACACGGCCATACAGCGCCACCACCCTGCGCCCAGCCACACAGCGCCACCACCCTGCGCCCAGCCACACAGCCCTCCCCTCCCTACGCCCAACGACACAGGGCCCCCTCCCCGTGCCCAACGACACAGGGACCCCTCCCTGCGCCCAACGACACAGTGTTCCCACCCTGCACAAGGCCACACAGCACACCCTGCAGAAGGCAACGCAGGGCCCCCACCCTGCGCCCAGCCACACAGGGCCCCCACCCTGCACCCAGCCACACAGGGCCCCCACCCTGCACCCAGCCACACAGGGCCCCCACCCTGCGCCCAGCCACACAGCGCCCCCATACTGCGCCAAGACACACAGCTCCCCTAACACGCGCCCAGCCACATAGCGCCCCTACCCAGCACCCCGACTCTGCACCCAAAAACACAGCGCTCCCACCCTGCTACCAACCACACAGCATCCCCACCCTGCAAAAGACCACACAGCACCCCCGCCCTGCACACTGCCACACAGGGCCCCCACCCTGTGCCCAACAAGACAGGGCCCCCACCCTGCGCCCAGCCACACAGCGCCCGCACCCTGCGCCCAAAAACACAGCGCCCGCACCCTGCGTCCAGCCACACAGCGCCCGCACCCTGCGCCCAGCCACACAGCGCCCACACCCTGCGCCCAGCCACACAGCGCCCGCACCCTGCGCCCAGCCACACAGCGCCCGCACCCTGCGCCCAGCCACACAGCGCCCGCACCCTGCGCCCAGCCACACAGCGCCCGCACCCTGCGCCCAGCCACACAGCGCCCGCACCCTGCGCCCAGCCACACAGTGTTCGCACCCTGCGCCCAGCCACACAGCGCTCGCACCCTGGCGAGATCACACTGGGCCCTCATCCTGCGCCAGACCACACAGCGCCCCCACCCTGCTCTCAGCCACACAGCGCCCGCCCCGACCCAGCGCTGTGTGGCTGGGCGCAGGATGCGGGCGCTGTGTGGCTGAGCGCAGGGTGGGGGTGCTGTGTGGTCTGGCGCAGGATGAGGGCCCTGTGTGGTCTGGCAGAAGGAGGGGGCGCAGGGTGCGGGTGCTGTGTGGTTGGACGCAGGGTCTGGGTGCTGTGTGGCTGGGCTTAGAGTGCGAGCGCTATGTCGCTGGGTGCAGGTGCTCTGTGGCTGGGCGTAGGGTGCGAGCGCTGTGTGGCTGGGCGCAGGGTGCGGGTGCTGTGTGGCTGGTCGCAATGTGCGGGCGCTAGGTGCAGGGTGCGGGCGCTGTGGGGCTGGGCATAGGGTGCGGGCACTGTGTGATTGGGTGCGAGGTGCTGGCACTGTGTGGCTGGGCGCAGGGTGGGGGCGCTGTGTGCCTGGGCGCTGGGTGGGGGCGCAGGGTGGGGGCGCTGTGTGGCTGGGCACAGGGTGGGGGCGCTGTGTGGCAGGGCGCAGGGTGGGGGCGCTGTGTGGCAGGACGCAGGGTGGGGGTGCTGTGTCGCTGGGCACAGGTTGGGGGTGCTGTGTGGCTGGGTGCAGGGTGCGGGCGCATGGTGGGGGCGCTGTGTGGCTGGGTGCAGAGTTGGGGCGCTGTGTGGCTGGGCATAGGGTGGGGGCGCTGTATAGCTGTGCGCAGGGTGGGGGCGCTGTGTGGCTGGGCGCAGAGTGGGGGCGCTGTGTGGCTTGGTGAAGGGTGCGGGCGCTGTATGGCTGGGTGCAGGGTGCAGGCACAGGGTGGGGGTGCTGTGTGGCTGGGCGAAGGGTGCGGGCACAGGGTGGGGGCTCTGTGTGGCTGGGTGCAGGGTCGAGCGGTGTGTGGCTGGGCGCAGGATGCCGGCGCTGTGTGGCTGGACGCAGGGTGAGGATGCTGTGTGGCTGTGCGCAGGTTGGGGGCGCTGTGTGGCTGGGTGCAGGGTGTGGGCGCTGTATTGTTGGGCGCAGAGTGGGGGACGCTGTGTGGCCCGGTGCAGGGTGGAGATGCTGTTTGGCTGGTGCAGAGTGGGTGGCCTGTGTGGTCTGGCGCCGGGTGGGGGCCTGTGTGGTCTGGCGACGGGTGGGGGCTCTGAGTGGTCTGATGCAGGGAGTTGGTGCTGTGTGGTTGGGCGCAGTGCGGGGGCGCTGGGCACAGGGTGGGGGCGCTATGTGGCTGGGCGCAGGGTGGGGATGCTGTGTGGCTGGGTGCAGGGAGGGGGCGCAGGGTGGGTGCGCTGTGTGGCTGGGCGCTGTGTTGTTGGGCGCAAGGTGCGGGTGCTTTGTGGCTGGACGCATGGAGTGGGCGCTGTGTGGCTGGGACCAGGGTACGAGTGCTGTGTGGCTGGGCGCAGGGTCGAGGCCCTGTGTGGCTGGGCGCAGGGTCGGGGCCCTGTGTGGCTGGGCGCAGGGTCGGGGCCCTGTGTGGCTGGGCGCAGGGTGGGGGCGTTGTGTGGCTGGGCGCAGGGAGGGGGCACTGTGTGGCTGGGCGCAGGGAGAGGACGCTGTGTGGTTGGGCGCAGCGAGGGGGCGCTGTGTGGTGGGCGCAAGGGGGGGCGCTGTGTGGCTGGACGCATGGAGTGGCTGCTGTGTGGCTGGATGTATGGAGTGGGCGCTGTGTGGCTGGGCGCAGGGTGCGGGCGCTGTGTGGCTGGGCGCAGGGATGGGCCGCTGTATGGCTGGGCACAGGGTGGGGACTGGGCTCTCGGCGGCTGGGCACAGGGTGGGGGCGCTGGGCAGCTGGGCGCAGGGTGGGGGCGCTGTGTGGCTAGGCGCAGGGTGGGGGCGCTGTGTTGCTGGGCGTAGGGAGGGGGCGCTGTGTTGCTGGGCGTAGGGAGGGGGCGCTGTGTGGCTGGGCGCAGGGTGGGTGCGCTGTGTGGCTGGGCGCAGGGTGGGGACTGAATGCAGGGTGGCTGGGCGTAGGGTGGGAGCGCTGTGTGGCTGGGCGCAGGGTGGGGGCGCTGTATGGCTGGGTGCAGGGTAAGGGCCGCTCTGTGGCTGGGCACAGGGTGGGTGGGCTGTGTGGCCTGGTGCAGGGTAAGGGCCGCTCTGTGGCTGGGCGCAGGGTGGGTGGGCTGTGTGGCCTGGTGCAGGGTGGAGGCGCTGTGTTGTTAGGCGCAGGGTAGGGACGCTGTGTTGTTAGGCGCAGGTTGGAAGTGCTGGGTGTAGGGTGGGGCCTGTGTTGTTGGGTGCAGAGAGGGGGCGCTGTGTGGCTGGGCGCAGGGTGGGGCCCTGTATTGTTGGGCGCAGGGTGGGGGACGCTGTGTGGCCCGGTGCAGGGTGGAGGTGTTGTTTGACAGGTGCAGGGTGGGTGGCCTGTGTGGTCTGGCGCAGGGTGGGGGCTCTGTGTTGTCTGGCGCAGGGAGTTGGCGCTGTGCGGTTGGGCGCAGTGGGAGGCGGGTGCTGTACGGTCAGGAGCAGGGTGGGGGCGCTGTGCAGCCGGTTGTAGGGTTGGGGCCCGGTGTGGTCGGGCGCAAGGTGGGGGCCTTATATGGTCGGGCGCAGGGTGGGGTCCCTGTGTGGTCGGGCGCAGGGTGGGGGCGTTGTGTGGTCTGGCACAGGGTCGGGGCCCTGTGTGGTCGGGCGCAGGGTGGGGGCGCTGTGTGGCTGTGCACATGGTGGGGACACAGTGTGGCTGGGCGCAAGCTGCGGGCGCTGTGGGGCTGGGTGCAGGGTGCGGGCGCATGGTGGGGGCGCTGTGTGGTCTGGCGCAGGGAGTTGGCACTGTGCGGTTGGGCGCAGTGGGGGGCGGGTGCTATACGGTCGGGAGCAGGGTGGGGGCGCTGTGCAGTCAGTTGTAGGGTTGGGGCCCGGTGTGGTCGGGCGGAAGGTGGGGGCCTTATATGTTCGGGCGCAGGGTGGGGGCCGTATGTGGTCAGGCGCCCTATGCGGTCAGGCGCCCTGGGTGGTCGGGCGCAGGGTGGGGGCCCTGTGTGGTCGAGCGCAGGGTGGGGGCGCTGTGTGGCTGGGCGCAGGGTGGGGGCGTTGTGTGGCTGGGCGCAGGGTTGGGCGCTCTGTGGCTGGGCGCAGGGTGGGTGGGCTGTGTGGCCTGGCGCAGGGTGGAGGCGCTGTGTTGTTGGGCGCAGGTTGGGAGTGCTGGGTGTAGGGTGGGGCCTGTGTTGTTGGGTGCAGGGTGGGGCCCTGTATTGTTGGGCGCAGAGTGGGGGACGCTGTGTGGCCCGGTGCAGGGGGGAGGTGCTGTTTGGCTGGTGCAGGGTGGGTGGCCCGTGTGGTCTGGCGCAGGGTGGGGGCCTGTGTGGTCTGGCGCAGGGTGGGGGCCTGTATGGTCGGGCGCAGGGTGGGGGCTCTGTGTGGTCTGGCGCAGGGAGTTGGCGCTGTGCGGTTGGGCGCAGTGGGGGGCGGGTGCTGTACGGTCGGGAGCAGGGTGGGGGCGCTGTGTGGTCGGGCGCAAGGTGGGGGCCTTATATGGTCGGGCGCAGGGTGGGGGCCGTATGTGGTCGGGCGCCCTATGCGGTCAGGCGCCCTGGGTGGTCGGGCGCTGCGTGGGGGCCCTGTGTGGTCGGGCGCAGGGTGGGGGCCCTGTGTGGCTGGGCGCAGGGTTGGGGCCCTGTGTGGCTGGGCGCAGGGTTGGGGCGCTGTGTGGCTGGGCGCAGGGTGCAGCGTTGTGTGGTCTGGCGCAGGGTGGGGGCCTGTGTGGTCTGGCGCAGGGTGGGGGCTCTCTGTTGTCTGGCGCAGGGAGTTGGCGCTTTTGCGGTTGGGCACAGTGCAAGGGGGTGCTGTGCGGTTGGGCGCAGTGGGGGGCGGATGCTGTACGGTCGGGAGCAGGGTGGGGGCGCTGTGCTGTCGGTTGTAGAGTTGGGGCCCTGTGTGGTCGGGCGCAAGGTGGGGGCCTTATATAGTCAGGCGCAGGGTGGGGGGCCGTATGTGGTCGGGTGCCCTATGCGGTCAGGCGCCCTGGGTGGTCGGGAGCTGGGTGGGGGCCCTGTGTGGTCGGGCGCAGGGTGGGGGCCCTGTGTGGCTGGGCGCAGGGTTGGGGCGCTGTGTGGCTGGGCGCAGGGTGCAGCGTTGTGTGGTCTGGCGCAGGGTCGGGGCCCTGTGTGGTCGGGCGCAGGGTGGGGGCGCTGTGTGGCTGGGCACATGGTGGGGACACAGTGTGGCTGGGCGCAAGCTGCGGGCGCTGTGGGGCTGGGTACAGGGTGCGGGCGCAGGGTGGGGGCGCTGTGTGGTTGGGTGCAGAGTTTAGGTGCAGGCTGCGGGTGCTGTGTGGCTGAGCGCAGGGTTAAGGGCGCTGTGTGGCTGGGCGCAGGGTGCGGGCACTGTGTGGCTGGGCGCAGGGTGCGGGCACTGTGTGGCTGGGCGCAGGGTGCGGGCGCTGTGTGGCTGGGCGCAGGGTGGGGGCGCTGTGTGGCTAGGTGCAGGGTGGGGGCGCTGTGTGGCTGTTGCCAAGGTGCGGGCACTGTGTGGCTGGGTGCAGGGTGCGGGCGCATGGTGGGGGTGCTGTGTCGCTGGGTGCAGAGTTGGGGCGCCATGTGGCTGGGCGCAGGCTGCGGGCGCTGTGTGGCTGAGCGCAGGGTGGGGGCGCTGTGTTGTCTGGCGCAGGGTGAGGGCCCTGTGTGGTCTGGCGCAGGGAGGGGGGCGCTGGGCGCAGGATACGGGCGCTGTGTGGCTGGGTGCAGGGTGCGGGCGCTGTGTGGCTGGGAGTAGGGTGTGGGCACTGTGTGGCTGGGCATAGGGTGCGGACGCATTGTGGGGGCGCTGTGTGGCTGGGTGCTGGGTTGGGGCACTGCGTGGCTGGGCGCAGGGTGCGGCAGCGGTGTGGCTGGGCGCAGGGTGTGGGCGCTGTGTGGTCTGGCACAGGCTGGGGGGCACTGGGCACAGGGTGAGGGTGCTGTGTGGCTGGGCGCAGGGAGTGGGCGCTGTGTGGCTTGGCGCAGGGTGGGAGCGTAATGTGGCTGGGCGCAGGGTGCGGGCGCTGTGTGGCTGGGCGCAGAGTGCGAGTGCTGTGTGGCTGGGCGCAGGGTGGGGGCGCGTTATGGCTGGGCACAGGCTCTGCGTGGCTGGACGCAGGGTGAGAGCGCTGTGTGGCTGGGCGCAGGGTGGGGGCGCTGTGTGGCTTGGTGCAGGGTGCGGGCATCATGTGGTTGGGCGCAGGGTGCGGGCGTCGTGTGCTTGGGCGCAGGGGGGGGCGCTGTATGGCTGGGCGCAGGATGCGGGCGCTGTGTGGCTGGGTGTGGGTCCTATGTGGCTGGGTGCAGGGTGGAGTCGCTGTGTGGCTGGGCGCAGGGTGGGAGTGCTGGGTGTAGTGTGGGGCCTGTGTTGTTGGGTGCAGGGCGGGGGCGCTGAATGGTTGGGCGCAGAGTGCGGGCGCTGTGTGGTTGGGCGCAGAGTGGGGGAGCTGTGTGGTCTGGCGCAGGGTGGAGGCCCTGTGTGGTCTGGCGCAGGGAGGGGGACGCTGGGTGCAGGATGCGGGCGCTGTGTGGCTGTGCGCAGGGACGAGCTACCCAGCGCCCCCACTCTGTGCCCAGCCACACAGCTCTGCAAACATGCGCCCAGCCACACAGCACCCCCTGCCTGCACCCAAACACAGCGCCCCCTGCTTGCACCCAACCACACGCCGACCCGTCCCTGCACCCAAAAACACAGCGCCCCTCCCTACACACAGCACCCCCACCCTGCGTCCAACAACACAGCCTCCCTACCCCCGCCTAGCTACACAGCGCCCCCACCCTGTGCCGAGCCACACAGCGCCCCCACCCAGCGCCCAGCTACATAGCTCCCCAACCCTGCGCTGGGCCACACAACGCCCCCAACCTGCCCCCCACCATACAGGGTCCCCACCCTGCGCCCCGCCACACAGGACCCCACCCCGCAACCAGCCACACAGGGGTCCTACCCTGTGCCCGACCACACAGGGGCCCCACCCTGCGCCCGACCACACAAGGCTCGCCACCCAGCGTCCGACCACACAGGGCCCCCCACCCTGCGCCCGATCACACAGGGACCCCCACTCTGCACCCAATCACACAGGGTCCCCACCCTGCGCCCCGCCACACAGGACCCCACCCCGCAACCAGCCACACAGGGGTCCTACCCTGTGCCCGACCACACAGGGGCCCCACCCTGCGCCCGACCACACAAGGCTCGCCACCCTGCGCTCGATCACACAGGGCCCCCACCTTGCTCCCGACCATACAGGGCCCCCACCCAGTGCCAGGCCACACAAGGCCCCCACCCTGAGCCGGGACACACAGTGCCCCCACCCTGCCCCCTGCCACACAGGGCCCCCACCCTACGCCCCGCCGCCCAGGGCCCCCACGCTGTGCCCAGCCGCCCACGGCCCCCACCCTGCGCCTGATCACAAAGGTCCCCCACTCTGCGCCCGATCACAAAAGGCCCCCATCCTGCGATCAGCCACCCAGGGCCCCCACCCGGTACCCAATCACACAGGGCCCGCACCCTGCGCCCCGACAGCACAGGGCCCCCACCGTGCGCCCGACCACACAAGGCCCCCACCCTGCATCGGGCCACACAGCGCCCTCACCCTGTGCCCAACAGCACAGCGTCCCTACCCTGCGCCCAGCCACAGGGCACCCCCACCTTGCGCCCAGCCACAGGGCGCCCCCACCCTGCGCCGGGCCACACAGCGCCCCCACCCTGCCCCCCCACCACAAAGGGCCCCCACCCTACGCCCTGCCACGCAGGGCCACTACCTTGTGCCCAGCCACACAGGGCCCCCACCCTGCGCCCAGCCACAGGGCGCCCCCACCCTGCGCCCAGCCACAGGGCGCCCCCACCCTGCTCCCGGCAACAGAGCGCCCCCACCCTGCGCCCGGCAACACAGCGCCCCCCACCCTGCGCCGGGCCACACAGCGCCACCACACTGCGCCCGACCACACAGGGACCCCACCCTGCGCCTAGCCACACAGGGCCCCCACCCTGCGCCCAGCAACACAGGGCCTCCACCCAGCGCCCAGTCACACAAGGCGCCCAGCCGGTGAGGGCCCCCATCCTGCACCCAGCCATACTGCGCCCCCACCCTCCACCCAGCCACACCGCCCCCACCGTACTCAACAACACAACACCCTGACTCTGCACCCAACAACACAGCGACTCACCCTGCACCCAGCTATAATGCGCTCCTACCCTGCGCCCAGCCACACAGCGCCCCCACCCTGCGCCCAGCCATCCAGCGTCGCGATCCTGCGCCCAGCCAGCTAGCGCCACCATGCACCCAGCCACCAAGCGCCGCCACCCTGCGCCCGACCACAAAGGGCCCCCACCCTGCACCCGGCCACACAAGGCCGCCACCCTGAGATGGGCCACACAGCACCCCCACCCTGCGCCCAGCAACACAGAGCCCCACCCTTCACCCAGCCACACAGGGTGCCCAGCTACACAGGGCCCCCACCCTGCGCCCAACCACACAGGGCCCTAAAACTGCGCCCAACCACACAGGGCCCCTACGCTGCACCCAGCCACCCTGCGCCGGGCCACACAGCGCCCCCACCCTGAGCCAGACCATGCAGCGCCCCCACCCTGCCCCCCGCCACACAGGGCCCCCACCTTGCGCCCATCAGCACAGCACCTCACCCTACCCCCAGCCATACTGCACCCCTACCCTGCGCCCTGCCACCCAGCGCCACCACCCTGCGCCCAGCCACCCAGCGCCGCCACCCTGCGCCCGACCACACAGGGTCCCCATTCTGCGCCCAGCCACACAGCGCCCCCTCCGTGCGCCCAGCCACACCGTGCAGCAAACACGCGACAAGCCGCACAGCACCCTCAATACGCGCCCAGCCACCCATGAGACCCAACCCTACGCCCAGCCACACAGTGCAGCAAACACATGCCCAGCAACACAGCCCCCCCAACATGCGCCCAGCAACACATGGCCCCCACCCTGCTCCCAGCCACATAGCGCCACCACCCTGCGCCCAGCCACAGAGCGCTGCCACCCTGCACCCAGCCACACAGCCCCCCCAACACGCGCCCAGCCACACAGCGCTTCCACCCAGCGACCCCACCCTGCACCCAACAACACAGCACTTCCACCCTTCACCGAGCCACACAGCTTTCCCACACTGCGCCAAGCAACATTGCGCTCCTACCCTGCTCCCAGCCACACAGCGCCCCCTCCCTACACCCAGCACCCCCACCTTGCACCCAACGACACAGCGTCCCTACCATGCGCCCAGCAATACAGCGCCCCCACCCTGCGCCGGGCCACACAGGGACCCCACCCTGCGCCCGACCACACAGGCCCCTCACCCTGCGCCCAACCACACCGTGCCCCCACCCTGCGCCCAGCCACACAACGTTCCCACCCTGCACCCAGCCACACAACGTTCCCACCCTGTGCCCAGCCACACAGCGCCCCCTCCCTGCGCCCAACCACACAGTGCCCCCAACACGCGCCCGGGCCACACAGCGCCCCCACCCAGCGACCCCACCCTGCGCCCAACAACACAGCGCTTCCACCCTTCACCCAGCCACACAGCGTTCCCACACTGCGCCTAGCCACATTGCGCTCCCACCCTGCTCCCAGCCACACAGTACCCCTTCCCTGCGCCCAACCACACAGCGCCCCTCCCTACACCCAGCACCCCCACCCTGCGCCCAAAAACACAGCGCCCCCACCCTGCGCCGGGCCAAACAGCGCATCCACCCTGCACCGGGACACACAGGGCCCCCACCCTGCGCCCAGCCACACAGCGCCGCCACCCTGCGCCCACCCACACAGCGCCACCACCCTGCGCCCAGCCACACAGCGCCGCCACCCTGCGCCCACCCACACAGGGCCCCCACCCTGCGCCCAGCCACAGGGCGCCCCCACCCTGCGCCCAGCCACAGGGCGCCCCCACCCTGCGCCCGGCAACAGAGCGCCCCCACCCTGCGCCCGGCAACACAGTGCCCCCCACCCTGCGCCGGGCCACACAGCGCCACCACACTGCGCCCGACCACACAGGGCCCCCACCCTGCGCCAAGCCACACAGGGCCCCCACCCTGCGCCCAGCAACACAGGGCCTCCACCCAGCGCCCAGTCACACAAGGCGCCCAGCCGGTGAGGGCCCCCATCCTGCACCCAGCCATACTGCGCCCCCACCCTCCACCCAGCCACACCGCCCCCACCCTGTGCTCAACAACACAACACCCTGACTCTGCGCCCAACAACACAGCGACTCACCCTGCACCCAGCTATAATGCGCTCCTACCCTGCGCCCAGCCACACAGCGCCCCCACCCTGCGCCCAGCCATCCAGCGTCGCGATCCTGCGCCCAGCCAGCTAGCGCCACCATGCACCCAGCCACCAAGCGCCGCCACCCTGCGCCCGACCACAAAGGGCCCCCACCCTGCACCCGGCCACACAAGGCCGCCACCCTGAGATGGGCCACACAGCGCCCCCACCCTGCGCCCAGCAGCACAGAGCCCCACCCTTCACCCAGCCACACAGGGTGCCCAGCTACACAGGGCCCCCACCCTGCGCCCAACCACACAGGGCCCTAAAACTGCACCCAACCACACAGGGCCCCTACGCTGCACCCAGCCACCCTGCGCCGGGCCACACAGCGCCCCCACCCTGAGCCAGACCATGCAGCGCCCCCACCCTGCCCCCCGCCGCACAGGGCCCCCACCTTGCGCCCATCAGCACAGCACCTCACCCTACCCCCAGCCATACTGCACCCCTACCCTGTGCCCTGCCACCCAGCGCCACCACCCTGCGCCCAGCCACCCAGCGCCGCCACCCTGCGCCCAACCACCCATCGCGGCCAAATGCACCCAGCCACCCAGGGCCACCACCCTGCACCCAGCCACCCAGGGCACCCACCCTGCGCCCGACCACACAGGGTCCCCATTCTGTGCCCAGCCACACAGCGCCCCCTCCGTGCGCCCAGCCACACCGTGCAGCAAACACGCAACAAGCCGCACAGCACCCTCAATACGCGCCCAGCCACCCATGAGACCCAACCCTACGCCCAGCCACACAGTGCAGCAAACACATGCCCAGCAACACAGCCCCCCCAACATGCGCCCAGCAACCCATGGCCCCCACCCTGCTCCCAGCCACATAGCGCCACCACCCTGCGCCCAGCCACAGAGCGCTGCCACCCTGCACCCAGCCCCCCCAACACGCGCCCAGCCACACAGCGCTTCCACCCAGCGACCCCACCCTGCACCCAACAACACAGCACTTCCACCCTTCACCGAGCCACACAGCTTTCCCACACTGCGCCAAGCAACATTGCGCTCCTACCCTGCTCCCAGCCACACAGCGCCCCCTCCCTACACCCAGCACCCCCACCTTGCACCCAACGACACAGCGTCCCTACCATGCGCCCAGCAATACAGCGCCCCCACCCTGCGCCAGGCCACACAGGGACCCCACCCTGCGCCCGACCACACAGGCCCCTCACCCTGCGCCCGACCACACCGGGCCCCCACCCTGCGCCCAGCCACACAACGTTCCCACCCTGCACCCAGCCACACAACGTTCCCACCCTGTGCCCAGCCACACAGCGCCCCCTCCCTGCGCCCAACCACACAGTGCCCCCAACACGCGCCCGGGCCACACAGCGCCCCCACCCAGCGACCCCACCCTGCGCCCAACAACACAGCGCTTCCACCCTTCACCCAGCCACACAGCGTTCCCACACTGCGCCTAGCCACATTGCGCTCCCACCCTGCTCCCAGCCACACAGCACCCCTTCCCTGCGCCCAACCACACAGCGCCCCTCCCTACACCCAGCACCCCCACCCTGCGCCCAAAAACACAGCGCCCCCACCCTGCGCCGGGCCAAACAGCGCATCCACCCTGCACCGGGACACACAGCGCCGCCACCCTGCGCCCACCCACACAGCGCCACCACCCTGCGCCCAGCCACACAGCGCCGCCACTCTGCGCCCAGCCACACAATGCCCTCAACACACGCCTGGCCACACAGCCCCCAAGCCAGCGACCCCAACCTGCGCCTAACAACACAGCGCTGCCACCCTGCACCCAGCCACACAGCGCCACCACTCTGCGCCCAGCCACACAGCGCCGCCACTCTGCGCCCAGCCACACAGTGCCCCCAACACACGCCTGGCCACACAGCCCCCGAGCCAGCGACCCCACCCTGCGCCCAACAACACAGCGCTGCCACCCTGCGCCCAGCCACACAGCGCCACCACCCTGCGCCCAGCAACACAGCGCCGCCTCTCTGCGCCCAGCCACACAGTGTCCCCAACACACGCCCGGCCACACAGCCCCCGAGCCAGCGACCCCAACCTGCGCCCAACAACACAGCACTTCCACCCTGTGCCCAGCCACACAGCATTCCCACCCTGCGCCCAGCCACACAGCACCCCCAACACACACCCGGGCCACACAGCGCCCCCACCCAGCGACCCCACCCTACGCCCAACAACACAGCGCTTCCACCCTTCACCCAGCCACACAGCGTTCCCACCCTGCGCCCAGCCACATTGCGCCCCTTCCCTGCACCCAACCACACAGCGCCCCTCCCTGCACCCAGCTACACAGCCCCCCACCCTGCACCGGGCCACACAGCGCCCCCACCCTGTGCCAGTCCACGCAGGGCCCCCACCCTGTGCCAGGCCACACAGGGCCCCCACCCTGTGCCAGGCCACGCTGGGCCCCTACCCTGTGCCAGGCCACGCAGGGCCCCTACCCTGCGCCCGACCACACAGGGCCCCCACCCTGTGCCCAGCCACACAGGGTCCCCACCCTGCACCCAGCCACACAAGGCACCCATTGTACGCCCAGCCAAGCAGGGCCCCCACCCTGCGCCCGACCAGGCAGGGCCCCCACCCTGCGCCCGACCACACAGGGCCCCCACCCTGCGCCCGACCACACAGGGCCCCCACCCTGCGCCCGACCACACAGGGCCCCCACCCTGCGCCCGACCACACAGGGCCCCCACCCTGCGCCCGACCACACAGGGACCCCACCCTGCGCCCGACCACACTGGGCCCCCACCCTGCACCCAACCACACAGGGCCCCCACCCTGCACCCAGCCACCCCACACCAGGCCACACAGCTCCCGCACCCTGAGCCGGGCCACGCAGCACCCTGCTGCACAGGGCCCCCACCCTGCGCCCAACAACACAGCGCCTCACCCTGCACCCAGCCATACTGCACCCCTACCCTGCACCAAGCCACCCAGCGCTGCCGCCGAGCAACGCCACCCAGCACCACCACCATGCGCCCAGCCACCCAGGGCCCCCATCCTGCGCCCAGCTACGTAGGGCCCCCACCATGCACCCAGCCACCCAGCGCCCTCACCCTGCGCCCAGCAACACAACTCCCCATCCCTGCATCCAGTTATACAGCGCCCCCAACGTGCACCCCAACATTTGCTGCAGCAAAAAAATCTGGATGAAAGTTTGTAATCCTGAAAGCCCATGATCGCTCATTCAGTCACTGAAACAGCAGTTGATTCTTACCCTGCGCCCGACCACACAGCGCCCCCACCTTGCGCCCGACCACACAGCGCCCCCACCCTGCGCCTTGCAACACAGCCACACAACGCCCCCACCCTGCGCACAGCCACACAGCGCCATCCTGCGCCTTGCCACACAGCCACACAACGCCCACATCCTGCACCCAGCCACACAACGCCCCCACCCTGCACCCAGCTACACAGTGCCCCCACCCTGCACCCAGCCACACAACGCCCCCACCCTGCGCCCAACAACACATCGCCCCCACCCTTCAGCCAGCCACACAACACCCCAGCCCTGCACCCAGCCACAAAGCGCCCCCTCCCTGTGCCCAGCCACACAGCGCCCCCTACCCTGCGCCCAGCCGCACAGCGTCCCCACCCTGCGCCCAGCCGCACCTCACCCTCTCCGTGCACCCAGCCACACAAGGTCCCCACCCTGCACCCAGCCACACAGCACCCTCACCCTGTGCACAACAACACAATGCCCCCACCCTGCACCCAGCCACACAATGCCCCCTCCCTGTGCAGGCACCCAGCCACACAAAGCCCCCACCCTTTATCCAGCCACACAGTACCCCCACCCTGTGCCCAGCCACATAGTGCCCCTACGCTGCACACAGCCAAAAAAGCGCCCCTTCACTGCACCCAGCCACACAGCGCCCGCACCTTGCGCCCAGCCACACAACAGACCCACCCTGCACCCCAACATTTGCTGTGACAAAAATTCTGAATGAAAGCTTGTAATCCTGGAAATATTGATCATGTGACCATTACCTCATGCCCATGATCATTCATTCAGTCACTGAAACAGCAAACGATTCTTTCCCTGCGCCCAGCCACACAGCGCTCCCACTCTGCGCCCAGCCACACAACACCCCCTACCGTCCGCCCAGCCACTCAACACCCCCCACCCTGCGTGCCGGCACGCAACACCACCCACCCTGCGCGCAGCCACACAACACCCCCCACTCTGCGCCCAGCCACGCAGTGTCCCCACCCTGTGCCCAGCCACGCAGTGTCCCCACCCTGTGCCCAGCCACACAATGCCCCCACCCTGCGCCCAACAACACATCGCCCCCACCCTTCAGCCAGCCACACAACACCCCAGCCCTGCACCCAGCCACAAAGCGCCCCCTCCCTGTGCCCAGCCACACAGCGCCCCCTACCCTGCGCCCAGCCGCACAGCACCCCTACCCTGCGCCCAGCCGCACAGCGTCCC
The DNA here is from genome assembly GCF_035609145.1 of Eleutherodactylus coqui. Classification (NCBI taxonomy): domain Eukaryota; kingdom Metazoa; phylum Chordata; class Amphibia; order Anura; family Eleutherodactylidae; genus Eleutherodactylus; species Eleutherodactylus coqui. The sequence goes on from NC_089844.1 coordinate 164,115,382, forward strand.
CACCCTGCGCCCAGCCGCACCTCACCCTCTCCCTGGAAATATTGATCATGTGACCATTACCTCACGCCCATGATCATTCATTCAGTCACTGAAACAGCAAACGATTCTTTCCCTGCGCCCAGCCACACAGCGCTCCCACTCTGCGCCCAGCCACACAACACCCCCTACCCTCCGCCCAGCCACTCAACACCCCCTACCCTCCGCCCAGCCACTCAACACCCCCCACCCTGCGCGCCGGCACGCAACACCACCCACCCTGCGCGCAGCCACACAACACCCCCCACCCTGTGCCCAGCCACGCAGTGTCCCCACCCTGTGCCCAGCCACGCAGTGTCCCCACCCTGTGCCCAGCCACGCAGTGTCCCCACCCTGTGCCCAGCCACGCAGTGTCCCCACCCTGTGCCCAGCCACGCAGCGCTCCCACCCTGCGCCCAGTCATGCAGCGCTCCCACCAGCTCTACAGGGACAATGCACTCTATCATTACTGGCTCTGATCCAGGGTTCTAGTATTGATCGCTTTTTCCCGGAGTCAAGAAGGAATTTTTCCCCGTAACACAAATTGGCTAAAAGTGTGCAGGGATTTTTCGCCTTCTTCTGCATCTACAGCCTTAGGGAAGCCCTAACACTAAAATGCTGAAAACCTCAAATAACTAAATAAAGCCTTTTATAATTCACAGTTCTTTTCAGTTTTTATTTTGGAGCAGGCGAGAATGTATTTTCTGGTGTCTAATTTCTGCTGCAGGGCTGATTGTGGACAATTGTTTTCTAAATAAACCTTTTTTAAAATTTATGGAAATGAATCCAAATACATATGGTTGAGAGAATGGTTGTTCCCACCACAAATGTAGCTAGATGGAGGTCAGGGTGGGATGAGAGGGGGCATGTGCCCCAGGTGCCAGCGGGGCGGCCTTTCTGAGGTATGTGGGGGGCATGTGCCCCAGGTACTTGGGGGGGAGGTGAAGGGGTTTGGTGAGGTATGTAAATGTAGGGCGAGTGCAACAAACTGACTATTTGCCGAATGTGAAGGAATTTACTGTTCTGGTTTCCACAAAGATACAAATATGAGCATGTAAGCTACAAACTGCAGTGTAGCCCATATGGCAAGCCCCAGGGGAGATGTGTAAACCCAGGAGACACTTGAGATGATCACAAATCCCAGGCGTAACCAGTCAACCAACCCATTATGTCAACCTTCCCGATGTGAAGAGATAAACTGATCAGCAACATGCAGGGCGCTGAATCACAAGTGGATCCCCGTTAAGAACTGCAGATCACATTTAGGCTGGGTTCACACAAGGCGGCCAATCATAAACCTGAGCCTAAGCAACAAAGTAGATGAGATTTGAAAAAAATCTTGTCCACACGTTGCGGCCAAGCCGCGATTAAACTTGCATGCTGCATGAAATTCAAAGACGTGGTATGTCAGTTTTTATCACCGTTTCTGCAGCGGACTCTCTCCTCTCTATGGGGAGAGATGGCCGCAACAGAATACTGGTGGGGAAGCTGCTTTTCTGCCGCTGAAATCTCGTGGAATTTCCATGCGGTACCGCAAGGATGTCTGCAGGATTTCCACCCCGTGTGACCGCAGCGGGCACGCATGGATTCCAGGGGAAGAATCCTGCAGTGGTTTACCCCGTGCCCACAGCCAGGAGGGAAGAATTACATTTTACTCATCGTCCAGACGCTGCGGGGCTCTCCTCCATCACAGTCGGATCTTCTTTCTTCAGCATGGCGGATGCGCTCAGCTCGCCTGTATTTTTTTTTTAATAACTCCTGCTTTCCCGCAGATCCGCGGCATAGCCGCAGTGTAATCAATGGCTGTGTCGCGGATCGGAGAGCTTCCGTTGGCATCAATGGAAGCCGTGGAAGCTGTCTGTCTGTGAGGGAAAACCGCAGAAAATGGAGCATGCTGCAGGTGTTTTCCCGTGCATGTGATCCGCACACTGGGGAAAAAGGACATCTGCAGGTATTTAATTACCTGTGAGTGCCCAATGATTCCCTATGGGTGCGGATCGCACGCACGGGATACCCGCGCAGGTTTTAATCTATTTTTGAGTCCTAAGTCTACAGAGCTCAACTTTACTAAACACAAAAGCCAACAGTGGTACAGAAACTTAAAAAAAAAGCACAAACTTAGTGGTGGTTATAGATTAAACACAAGGTGGCGCTATAGCTTAAACGTCGCAAGCTAAAATTATGGGTTGTTTCGTTCTCCTATTCACTGCTTACTTCACAGGAGCCCCCCATCAGCAGACCATATTGCTTCATTGTCCTACAATCCCCAATAGTGGCCACACCCCTTAATTAAGCCACTCCCACTAGGCAATCAGTCCTATGATACAGCTCTTCCCCAGCATGTATGCTCACTATCTCTGGCAGTTCAATAGAGATGAAAGAAGCAGCAATGTGTATGCTTGACGCCACTCCATTCATCCATGAGACACAAAAGACCCCAATTCTCCTTCAGGGTCCTAGCAACTGCACCTCCACTGATTAGACACTTATTCCCTCATGCTGTGTATAGGGGATAAGTTATAATCTTGGTAGAACCCCTTTAAGGGCACTGAGACCAGAACTTTATATGTAGCAGTAAGGAGAGCTCTAAGACTTTGTCCGCCACTTCTATGTTGCTCTTCAAAGCCTCTGTACCTAGTTGTGTGCCAGCATGGCCTCAGCTGATATGGCAGATACCCAGTTGTGTGCCTGCATAGCCTCAGCTGATGTGGCTGATACCCAGTTCGGTGCCCGCATTGCCTCAGCTGATGTGGCAGATACCCAGTTGTGTGCCTGCATAGCCTCAGCTGATGTGGCTGATACCCAGTTCGGTGCCCGCATGGCCTCAGCTGATGTGGCGCATACCTAGTTGTGTGCCTGCATAGCCTCAGCTGATGTGGCAGATACCCAGTTCGGTGCTCGCATGGCCTCAGCTGATATGGCAGATATGGCCATAAACATTAGAAACAAGAAGTTTAGTTCAGATTAGTGCATATTAAAGCATTTCATCCTTTTTCTACTGGTGCCTCTCTAGATATAAAATAGTGACGTCCAGGCCTCGCTATCGGATGAAGTCCATGCCACAATTTTAAAAAGTTAATTTATCTTAAAATTTCTCACCTGAACCCAGAAAAAAATAAGAATAAGTGCAAGTTCGTTGCTGAACTTGAAATTGCTGCAACCACAGAAAGCCCTGTGCAACATATAGTCACTTCTGTCTAAACTCCCTAACCTGCGGCGTCTCTATAACTATGGGGCACCGCACCGTTGGAAGGGAAATACATCTGAACTCCTTCTTTTACCCTAAATCACCATGAAAACTGGGCGATAAATGTATGATGGCTGTGAGACCGGCCACTGGGACCTCCAGTGATCATGAGAATGGCAGTCCCCTAGCCTAGCCCTGTGCTAATGTGTGAGAGCAGCTCTACTTCCATGGGGCTGATAGAAATGGCCAACCATTTACTATTTTGGTCAAGCTGCCATTGATAAAATATCAATGTATATCAATATACTTCAAAAGTATTAATAAGGAATATGTTGGCAATTAAAGGGTTATTCCGTGCTCTTATTATTGATGACTTATCCTCGGGGTCAGTCATGAATAGTTGATCAGCGGGGATTCCCCGCTCAGAATCCCCACTAATTAGTTTATCCTCCGGCTCACTGTCAGTACAGCGGGCCGGATATAGTCATTGGTGGTCAAGGCCAGAGATGTAATAGGTTGTTTCACCCCCACTGAAATCCGAAGGAGCGATGCCTCCTATTACACTTCTGACTCTGACCGCAATGGCAATTCGGAAGTGTAATAGGGAGCATCGCTCCCACTAATCTCAATGGGAATGAAGCCCCCTATGACACTTCTGACCCCGACCACTGATGACGATGTCCAGCCTGCTGCAGGCCGGGCGATCAGCTGATTGGCAGCGAATCGAAGTAGTGGACCCCAGCTGGTCAACCATTGATGACCTATCCTAAGGATATCTCACCTATAGTATTAGCCTGGAATCCCCCTTTATAGTGGAAGCATTGATTTTGGGGCCCACTGACACAAGAGACACAAGAGACAGGACAATAAAGCGGACAAAATCAAACTAAAAGGTCCCTCCCCTCCATGTCTGGTCTACAGCGGTCCTCAAAAACTGCCATCGTTGCCTGAGTCCCAGAGCCTACAGAATAATGCCAAGTATTACTGATGGTAGAATGTCTTCACGCGTTTCCATCGCACGGCATGCCAGGCAGCAATATTCCCATCGGAATCACTGGGCGATGCGTTCCGAGAAACGCAAAAACGTAGAGCCTGCTTGTGTATATGACTCCATTCAAAAGAGTGGGATTCATATTCGCGGGAGGCTTGTGTGTCCCACAAAGTACATAACTCATGCGGTTTTCTCGGCCTCAGAGTAGTGTTCTCCCTGAGAAAATGTACCAAATCGGAAAAAGGCCGTTCTCCATTTTATCAGGGTTGTAGGAGATTTTTTTTCCTAATTAAAAATAAAGGCAGCGCTCCGAGGTCAAAAAATGAAGAAAACAAATCTCCTAGCGGTCGGCGACCTCCCCGGATGGGCTGACCGCACATCTCAACCCAGGAGGGCCTTGTAAAATTAAGGCCCACTTACACATAACGATTATCACCGAAAATTTGTTCAAACGACCAAAAATGAGTGATAATCGTTACGTGTAAACGCGGGCATCGTGCACTTTTCAGCTAAACGATGATTTTAAGGTGAAATACATCATTTAGCGGCAGAGAGATAAAGTATCTCTCAATATACCACATCTGTGTTCTCAGCGGGAGCCGGGAGATCACATTGTATTCTGCAGTCAGTCCCGAGGAGAACAATGCTGCAGTGTGCACAGCTAAGCATGTCATTAGTCACACACTGGGCTCTGCAAACAGCGCCTGGAGGCCCATTTACATTCAAATGAAGATAAGAAAGTGTTAATGGCCATTAGTGTCTATTAACACTTTATGCAAAATGATCGCTAAGACTTTCAATCGTTTGAAAAATTATCTTTGCATGTAAATGGGCGTTTAGACAGCGAACGCTAATTGTTCAGTCTAAATACACGCAAACTATCGAATGGTAATCGTTCACTTTTTGTTCATTTTACGCTGGCATCAAAAAATCATCGTTGGCTCGTTCATTAATGTTCTCGTTTGAATAAGCCAACTTTGTGTCTGTCTGTATAAACAGGCTGCATGAGTGACTCCGACCAACTTCTGGTGTTAACGGACCCTTAATTCTGTCAGATGGAGACCTTTTCATCTTCTCAGGACATCCACCAGGGGGCAGCGTCTGCAGGATCTCTGAAGGGTGGAAACACCTCGGTCGTGAAACCAAAATGAAAAAGACAAATCCCGCCTTTCCAGGGTTGAAAATAGTAAAGGCAATATGTGTTAAATAGGATAAAATATGTTAAAATTCAATTTACTTCGTCGGGGGTCACCAATATAGAGAGCACCCCTAAAATCCAAATGTGCCTTAAACACACTGTCGACGATGGATTTTAAGGGGGCTCTCTAGATTGGTGCCCCTGACAAAGGGAAAAATATGTTAAAATTAAACAAACTAATACACAGTGCCGGTTCTGTCGTTAACCCCTGGATTGCTGGGACTTCTTTTCTCATTTTGGTTTCACTTTCTTAAAAGAATTATGTTCCCCGTGGTAGGAGTGCGATGTTTACAGGCTGCAACAGCCAATCACAGACTTCCGCGCTCTAACACTGAGAGCTCTAATTGGTGCAGCAGCCTATGACATCCTGTGTACAGGCTGACTGCAGGGGGTTAAACACAGACTGGACATGAAGGATGGAGCTGCGGCGCCCGACATGCGGAGAAGCCTGGAGAGCTGAGAACAAGTTCATTATGTTTTACTGGGGAAGATTTATTTTTACAAAAAAGTATCCCCCTCGGACGACCCCTTTAAATATACTAATTTAAAAAAAATAACTTTATATGTTAAAAAATATTTTTTAAGCCTTTTACCCCCAATAATGCCACCAATAAAAACTACAGTTCGCCACGCAAGAAACAAGCCCCCATACGGCCGTATGAGGGAAAAATAAAAAAAGTTAAGGCTTTTGAAAAGTGGAGATGAAAATCCCCCTAAAATCGCTGCGTCCTCAATGCCAAAATAGGCCGTGCCCTTAAGGGGTTCAAATCTCAATCCATGTGAATGTGTCTTTGGTTCAAGTTTTAATCCCAGGAAACACCGGGTGTCCCTGCCAGCCTAATAATCGCATGCATGCGGCAGCGACGTCATAGCTTCTTATGTGCACCCTCTTCCCCTCCACCACGGTGCCAGTGGCGGAGCAGAGGTGCGTCTGCGCATCACGAAATAAATCTGTCTTGTTGCGCCCCCTTAAGATCTCTATACATTTTCAGGATAAAATGTAGCCTCTGTCCAAATATCAGCAAAGTCGCTTTAGCCATGAAAAGGTAACAAACAGACAGACAGGCAGACAGACGGACAGACAGACAGACGGAGCTACTGTCACATTTATAGTATTAGTATGGATATGGATTGCACCTTCCTCCTTGGGTCTTGTTATATCATTTTGCTACCATCTAGTGGTCATAGGAGATATGACGGCTCTATGACAACACATCTATGGGATAGCTTTCCTTATCTCTGTCACACCACTGCTGCCCTCTAGTGACCACTTAAGGATCAGCCTTCCTATAACATCACCCCAACCTCTGGGTGCTGGACTCTACAGCTTCCATAAAGCTAAAGGGACTGTGTAACGAGTCTTACTGAACCCCCAGCAGGGTAAGCACATACACGACAGCTGGGATGGCTACCCCCTCACATGAGTCTCCTCCTAGCCCATCTTTGTGCTCCTCTCTGCATACCTGCTCAGCTTGCCACTCCTCCTGGTCATTCTAGTTAAATCATGTAGCAAGGGTCAAACAGAACAAACCCGCATGGCTCCTACTCCAAGCACCCTTTCAGAACTCTTCTCTCGCTCACAAAGTACAGCATCTCAGCCTACGGCTCCATCCTCCCAAAGGTCTGAGTCTCTGTACTTGGAGGAGTCATCTTCTGACTGGCAGCTTGGTCAGTCACCCTCAGCACCCACCACAGAAGGTTTAACTATTTCTGATTCTTAAACATATCAAAAAGATGTCCCTGGGATGACTTACAATCAGCTGTAAGTGATATATCGAAACAAATCTCAGATCTTGGAGAACACACAGCTGATCTAGAACAAAAACACTGATGAAATAGTAGATGCTCTGGACCAGGAGTGGGCCAAATAGGATGACTATGCTGCCAGAGTGGATGCCCTGGACCAGGAGTGGGCCAAATGGGATGACTGTGCTGCCCGAGTGGATGCCCTGGACCAGGAGCGGGCCAGATGGGATGACTATGCTGCCAGAGTGAATGCACTGGACCAGGAGCGGGCCAAATGGGATGACTATGCTGCCAGAGTGGATGCCCTGGACCAGCAGCGGGCCAAATGGGATGACTATGCTGCCAGGGTGGATGCCCTGGAGCAGGAGCAGGCCACATGGGAAGACTATGCTGCCAGAGTGGATGCTCATGAACTCAAGTACGAGGACCTCAAGAACAGAAGCAGAAGGGCCAATATCAGAATTAAGGACTTACCTGAGACCACTGGTTTAACTATTGGGGATTGGGGGTTGCACCCGGGCCCAGGAGCCTTAGGTGGCCCATAAGGCCTCTCTTCTCCATATAGGGAGCCCAGTACTATGAATAAAGCATTATAGTTGGGGGCCCTGTTACAGGTTTTGCATTGGGGCCCAGAAGAAGCATCAAGTTACACCTCTGCCTGAGACTAGTACTAATTTACAGGGAGCTGCTAGCAACCTCTTTCAGCTCTTCTTCCTCCGATTGCACAAGACGCCTTCTGCCCAGACAGCATCCACAGGGATCTCTCCAACCTGGACCTGCCCCGGGATATTATTCTAAAACTCCATTCTGTCTGCGGCTCTATATACCCTTCCAGCAGCACCTTCTTCAGTTCTACTGTACACTGATATAGCGCCCTCCGCTCTGGCTAAGCGGTAAGGCAATCTATCACTCTGGCACTTTAGAGAGCTAACATTGTAATGACTGTGGATCTGCAACCACTGTGTCAACCTACTGGGTAGGTGAAGATCCGATCCAGCATGGCTGACAGCCAACCCCAGCATGGGGGGTAAGATACCAGATGAACAACCCCGTATACAGATGGAAACTAGGGAATGTATCTTGCCCTGAACTGATAACCAGGAGAGGGAAACCCCTGCCTATAAACGGAGCACTCGTCCTGATAAGGACGACCCTACGGTCTTCCTCTAGGTGCTGACTTACCCTGGCAGGCCAGAACACCTATAGAAGAAAGATAGAACAACACCGGGGAGTACAGAAACCAAGGAGGAATAAGCTGACAAGGATAAACAGAGAAGCGGACAACAGAAATAACAGACTACAGAGTATGCGAACGAAAAACACAGAACACAAGCAGAATACAAGGTAACTGCCAAAGCAGCGGCTGGACATGAAGTGAAGGGAACAAACTCTTATCAACACTGCAGCACGGTCTGAAAGGCCCAGAGCAGCTATATAGGGCAGTGATTAGAAAAGGAGCATCAGCTGAACAGGAGACCAGAAGCTATTAACCCTAGGAGTGCTGGAAGAGTGAATATAAGCTCTGGGAACAGGGAGAATGGAACGACACCCATATTTACCAGACACAGAAGCAGAAGATTGTGTCTGAACAGTGCACCTAACTAACATAAGCTACAAATGGAACTTTCCTTTTGCCCTAGCAGCCACCATCAATCAAAGGCCATATTCTATCAGATCTTTTGATGACGGGAGATGTATTCTAGAGGATTCACTCTTCCCCTAGACCTCAGCGACCAGAACGCTACTGGACAACAGTCTACAACCCATGTAGAGACCCGACAGTCCCTTAGATGAACAGCAGTGGCCTTCCAACCCAGTTACCTTCCATCTGACTAGTCTCGTTAAGTTCTACTAATTATTATCCCAACTTCTATTATTCATTGTTTACCATTATATTCAGCACTTACTCCTAGTGTAATACTGCATGAGTGAATCTGTGATGCCAGTTTCTGTATTACATGGTTATGATTGCCTATTCTCTCTGATGTAAGAGGGGTCTTAGCCAATCTAAAAATTCGATTCTTTCATTGAGTATCCTATTATCTCGATGAAACTCTTGGGGCTCTCCTTAATGTTTAGCTATACCATTAGGCCCGGCTCACATGAGCATGTGGGTACAGCGTATTCCGCACGGGTCTTGCATGCAGAATACGTTGTACCATGAAATACACGTGCAAGAAAAATTGTCGCAAGTTCTGTCTTGGCGCATAATACACATCAAGATAGTACATAGTGATAAGTGACACGCAGCCAGTATACAATGCCACATACGTATATCTCACAGCCTGCATGCTGCAAGATACGCTCATGTGAGCCCGGCCTTACTTGCTAGGATGGAGCTGAGGAACTTGTTGCTCTGCCCCCTCCTGATTTGGAATGAGCTCATTCTCAGTGAGTACATTTAGTCTGGGCTGTTGTAGGTCTGTGGACCCTAATACACACTATTATGTTCTTATACATCTAAGTTCTTGTTTTTTCCACTTACAGTTTACTGTTCTGAACTCACCATTTTCTTTCTCTGGGATTTCAGCTACCCCAGATTCTCCTCACAAACCATCATGATAGTCAACATGTCCCATAATGTTAGGGATTCAACTCACCTTCTTTCAGAACCTCAAACTCAGAGCGGACATTATTTGTCTCCAGGGGACCCACCAGGATATTATCAGTCCCAGTTTTCCCAAGTCTACTTCCCACAGTTCCCCAAAAAATCCGGCGGTTGTGATGCTATTATGTAACTCCCTTCCTACAACGACTGATGAGATGGAGTCGGATTCACAGGGCAGACATGTTATTTTACGAGGCTCCCTTTACAACCAAGGCGTCGCTTTACTGAATTTCGGGACCTTAATATGTGTTTACCCCAACCCTGAACCATACATCAGCGGGTGCCGGCAGTCTCTGTGCTCTGCACATTTCAGCATTAGAGCTGTCCACGGAAATCTTCCAGGGTTTAACTGCATGATCAGTGCAGCAAGCCCCGGAGATTTTCCGGGCATGGCACTAATAGAGAGAATTGCAAGTGTTCTTCAAGTATTGTAAAAGGAACTGTTGAGTTTATTAACTACACCACAAATAAAAATTTCAAGATAGAGTCTTTCATTAATCGAGCTTCTGATTTTGTGATTTATATGCTACAATGCTCCTGTCAAGTTCAATATGTAGGACGCACTACACAAAACATAAGGTGTAGAATCAATACACACAGATTAAACATCATCCACAGCTTCTGCAAACATAGTGTTCCTTTGAAATTTGGCACTAAAACACAATTGCAACTTGATGCTTTCTCTGTATTCACTGGAACAAAATGAGGGGAAACTGATCACAGTTGCCAATGACACAAAGCTAGGAGGGATAGCTAACACTAGAGAAGAGAGAAAGAGGATTCAAAAAGATCTAGAAAAGTCTGAACAGCTTTAAAATGAAAAAAAAAACACAGAATTGGAGGAATTGATCTAATGTTAAAAAAGACTTTCCTATACTAATAGATCATAGACTGAACATGAGTCAACAATGTGATGCAGCAAAAAAGACAAACACAATTCTGGAATGTATTAAGAGAAGCATAGAGTCTAGATCACGTGAGGTAATTATCCTCCTCTACTCCTCTACTCTTCCTTAGTCAGACCTGCTCTGGAATACTGTGTCCAGTTCTAGGCACCCCGATTTAAAAAAGACATAGGCAAACTGAAGCAAGTTCAGAAAAGAGTTACCAAGAATGTGAGCGGTCTGCAAATCATGTCCTATGAGGAACATTAAAAGGATCTGGGAATGTTTAGCTTGCAGAAGAGAAGGCTGAGAGAAGCTCTAATAGCTATCTACAAATATCTGAAGGGCTGCAGAGGGATCAGCCCTATTCTCATTTGTACAAGGAAAGACTAGAAGCAATGGGATGAAACTGAAAGGGAGGAGACACAGATTAGATATTAGACAGTGAGGGGGATCAATGAGTGGAACAGGTTACCACGGGGGGTGGTGAGATCTCCTTCAATGGAAGTGTTCAAACAAAGGCTGGACAGACATCTGTCTGGGATGATTTAGTGAATCCTGCACAGAGCAGGGGGTCGGACCCGATGACCCTGGAGGTCCCTTCCAACTCTACCATTCTATGATTCTATAAAATGCCAGCTGATATTTCAGATAGACCTAGCACTCTCCGGAAAAGAGAAATGTATTGGACTTACAGACTCAAGACCCTCACCCCAATGGGCTTAAGAAAATGAGGCCGTAGAAAACGTGTAAAACAGAAAACATCATTTATAAATTTACTTTTACATCCATTATAAAAAAAAAAACACCTCAGACATTTATTAATCAATTCATTTATGTAATTATTTAGCAAATCATTTATTTATTTCACACCCAAGTGCCTTGAAATACGGTAATATAGATTTATCATTCTTGTTTTTTCGCCCATCCACCTGGTTCTGCCCTGGTAGTGTATATATATAATCCTGTAGATGTCTTTTACACAGTTTTACAAATGCAGCCAAACACAATCCAGTATTCCGGCCCGTCTTTGTATTTCTATCTGGTAAAGAGATGTTGTAAGTCATTTCCATATTTTCTCCCCTTATCTTCTCCATATCCAGCTTTTCAGTCCATGGCCTCACTCTTCTTCTGCTCCACAGCAGGTTCACCAGCATTCTGCCAGCCACTGTGCCCGCACTACATCTGCCTGAGCGCCACTCTACCATCCCAGAGTTCTGCCAGTGCAATGCCTCACTTTCCTGCCCAACCTCAGTCTGAATTCCTCTCCGGGACGATGAGACCATCATTCCCTGTCTTGTCTGCCCAGCAGGACACACGTCCAGGTGTTACCCCATACCCCTGACAGTAAGGGACTCCTCTAACACACTCGGCCTTTGTTCATAGGACCTTCTAGGCACCTTCACCCAAATAATACTACCCATAGACCTTTCTGCAGGACCTCGATATATTTATTAGACACATTGAATCAGAAACAATTGAGTTGATTGCTATTTTTTGCTCATTGATAAATGTATCTGCAGTTATTAATTACACAGGACTGACCAGCTGATTGGTATTTCCTGCTCATGGACGTTTGTGCACACCCTGATATACACCATTGTGTAATAAGTAGAGATGACCGAACGTACTCGTCCGAGCTTGATACTCGTTCGAGTATTAGCGTGTTCGAGATGCTCGTTACTCGTGACGAGCACCACGCGATGTTCGAGTTACTTTCACTTTCATCTCTGAGACGTTAGCGCGCTTTTCTGGCCAATAGAAAGACAGGGAAGGCATTACAACTTCCCCCTGCGACATTCAAGCCCTATACCACCCCCCTGCTGTGAGTGGCTGGTGAGATCAGGTGTCACCCGAGTATAAAAGTCGGCCCCTCCCGCGGCTCGCCACAGATGCGTTCTGACATAGAGGAGGGAAAGTGCTGCTGATGCTGGAGCTGCTATAGGGAGAGCGTTAGGAGTATTTTAGGCTTCAAGAACCCCAACGGTCCTTCTTAGGGCCACATCTGACCGTGTGCAGTACTGTTGAGGCTGCTGGGAGCTGTGTTGCACTTTTTTTTTTGTTTATCGGCCGTGCAGAGCATTGCGTCCTCAGTCTGCAGTAATTTTACATAGTATAGGGCCAGTAGTGGTGAGGCAGGGACAGTGGGAAAGGTGAAAGAGATATACTGTCTATATAGGCAGTGGGCTTTTCCTAAAAAATTTGGGAAAAAAAAATATATTTGGGCTGCCTGTGTCCGTCCTCAGTGTACTGCGTGTCTGCTGGGGGTAGAAGTCCTAATTAATACGCAGCTAAGTGTAACAGCAGGCTTGCGCAAAAGTGTTTACTGGCTCTGCATTGCCCCTTACATCACCGCCGTCAACCTGTCCAGAGGGAAACAGTATACATAATATACGCTGCCTACAGTATCTGTCTGCTGTATCAGCTCAGCCTTTAAAAAAATAGAAGCAAAATACTTAAGGCCTACTAGTGGCCTTTGGACACTTGACTGCTTCTGCACTGTGAATTCCACTAGCTCAGTCATACGCACCTACGTCTCACTACAGGCTTGCGCAAAATTCTTTCCTGGCTCTGCTGTGCGTTCCGTAAGCGAAGTCAGCCTCCAACCACAGGCCAATAAGCGGCACATTTAATTACAGCGATCTGTTTCTGCACTACTGGTAATACACCATGCTGAGGGGTAGGGGTAGGCCTAGAGGACGTGGACGCGGGCGAGGACGCGGAGGCCCAAGTCAGGGTGTGGGCACAGGCCGAGCTCCTGATCCAGGTGTATCGCAGCCGACTGCTGCGGGGTTAGGAGAGAGGCACGTTTCTGGCGTCCCCAGATTAATCTCACAATTAATGGGTCCACGCGGTAGACCTTTATTAGAAAATGAGCAGTGTGAGCAGGTCCTGTCGTGGATGGCAGAAAGTGCATCCAGCAATCTATCAACCACCAAGAGTTCTACGCCGTCCACTGCTGCAACTCTGAATCCTCTGGCTGCTGCTCCTCCTTCCTCCCAGCCTCGTCACTCCATTACAATGACACATTCTGAGGAGCAGGCAGACTCCCAGGAACTGTTCTTGGGCCCCTGCCCAGAATGGGCAGCAATGGTTCCGAATCCTCTCCCACCGGAGGAGTTTGTCGTGACCGATGCCCAACCTTTGGAAAATTCCCGGGGTCCGTGGGATGAGGCTGGGGACTTCCGGCAACTGTCTCAAGAGCTTTCAGTGGGTGAGGAGGACGATGACGATGAGACACAGTTGTCTATCACTCAGGTAGTGGTAATTGGAGTAAGTCCGAGGGAGGAGCGCACAGAGGATTCGGAGGAAGAGCAGCAGGACGATGAGGTGACTGACCCCACCTGGTTTGCTAAGCCTACTGAGGACAGGTCATCAGAGGGGGAGGCAAGTGCAGCAGCAGGGCAGGTTGGAAGAGGCAGTACGGTGGCCAGGGGTAGAGGCAGGGCCAGACCGAATAATCCACCAACTGTTTCCCAAAGCGCCCCCTCGCGCCATGCCATCCTGCAGAGGTCGAGGTGCTCAAAGGTCTGGCAGTTTTTCACTGAGCATGCAGACGACCGACAAACAGTGGTGTGCAACCTCTGTCACGCCAAGATCAGCCGGGGAGCCACCGCCACCAGCCTCACCACCACCAGCATGCGCAGACATATGATGGCCAAGCACCCCACAAGGTGGGACGAAGGCCGTTCACCGCCTCCGGTTTGCACCACTGCCTCTCCCCCTGTGCCTCAACCTGCCACTGAGATCCAACCCCCCTCTCAGGACACAGGCACTACCGTTTCCTGGCCTGCACCCACACCCTCACCATCGCTGTCCTCGGCCCCATCCACCAATGTCTCTCAGCGCACCGTCCAGCCGTCGCTAGCGCAAGTGTTAGAGCTCAAGCACAAGTACACCGCCACGCACCCGCACGCTCAAGCGTTAAACGTGCACATAGCCAAATTGATCAGCCTGGAGATGCTGCCGTATAGGCTTGTGGAAATGGAGGCTTTCAAAGGCATGATGGCGGCAGCGGCCTCGCGCTACTCGGTTCCCAGTCGTCACTACTTTTCCCGATGTGCCGTCCCAGCCCTGCACGACCACGTCTCCCACAACATTGTACGCGCTCTCACCAACGCGGTTACTGCCAAGGTCCACTTAACAACGGACACGTGGACAAGCACAGGCGGGCAGGGCCACTATATCTCCCTGACGGCACATTGGGTGAATTTAGTGGAGGCTGGGACCGAGTCAGAGCCTGGGACCGCTCACGTCTTACCCACCCCCAGAATTGCGGGCCCCAGCTCAGTGCTGGTATCTGCGGCGGTGTATGCTTCCTCCACTAAACCACCCTCCTCCTCCTCCTACGCAACCTTTGTCTCGCAATCAAGAAGTGTCAGCAGCAGCACGTCGCCAGCAGTCGGTGTCGCGCGGCGTGGCAGCACAGCGGTGGGCAAGCGTCAGCAGGCCGTGCTGAAACTACTCAGCTTAGGAGAGAAGAGGCACACGGCCCACGAACTGCTGCAGGGTCTGACAGAGCAGACCGACCGCTGGCTTGCGCCGCTGAGCCTCCAACCGGGCGTGGTCGTGTGTGACAACGGCCGTAACCTGGTGGCGGCTCTGCAGCTCGGCAGCCTCACGCATGTGCCATGCCTGGCCCACGTCTTTAATTTGGTGGTTTAGCGCTTTCTGAAAAGCTACCCACGCTTGTCAGACCTGCTCGGAAAGGTGCGCCGGCTCTGCTCACATTTCCGCAAGTCCCACACGGATGCTGCCACCCTGCGCACCCTGCAACATCAGTTTAATCTGCCAGTGCACCGAATGCTGAGCGACATGCCCACATGGTGGAACTCTACGCTCCACATGTTGGCCAGGCTCTATGAGCAGCGTAGAGCTATAGTGGAATACCAACTCCAACATGGGCGGCGCAGTGGGAGTCAGCCTCCTCAATTCTTTACAGAAGAGTGGGCCTGGTTGGCAGACATCTGCCAGGTCCTTGGAAACTTTGAGCAGTCTACCCAGATGGTGAGCGGCGAGGCTGCAATCATTAGCATCACCATTCCTCTGCTATGCCTCTTGAGAAGTTCCCTGCAAAGCATAAAGGGAGACGCTTTGCGCTCGGAAATGGAGGCGGGGGAAGACAGTATGTCGCTGGATAGTCAGAACACCCTCCTGTCTATATCTCAGCGCGTTGAGGAGGAGAAGGAAGAGGTGGAGGAGCATGAGGAGGAGGGGGAAGAGACAGCTTGGCCCACTGCTGAGGGTACCCATGCTGCTTGCCTGTCATCCTTTCAGTGTGTATGGCCTGAGGAGGAGGAGGAGGATCCTGAAAGTGATCTTCCTAGTGAGGATAGCCATGTGTTGCGTACAGGTACCCTGGCACACATGGCTGACTTCATGTTAGGATGCCTTTCTCGTGACCCTCGCGTTACACGCATTCTGGCCACTAAGGATTACTGGGTGTACACACTGCTCGACCCACGGTATAAGGAGAACCTTTCCACTCTCATACCCGAAGAGGAAAGGGGTTCGAGAATGATGCTATACCACAGGACCCTGGCGGACAAACTGATGGTAAAATTCCCAGCCGACAGCGCTAGTGGCAGAAGGCGCAGTTCCGAGGGCCAGGTAGCAGGGGAGGCGCAGAGATCAGGCAGCATGTACAGCACAGGCAGGGGAACACTCTCCAAGGCCTTTGACAGCTTTCTGGCTCCCCAGCAAGACTGTGTCACCGCTCCCCAGTCAAGGCTGAGTCGGCGGGAGCACTGTAAAAGGATGGTGAGGGAGTACGTAGCCGATCGCATGACCGTCCTCCGTGACGCCTCTGCCCCCTACAACTACTGGGTGTCGAAGCTGGACACATGGCCTGAACTCGCGCTGTATGCCCTGGAGGTGCTTGCTTGTCCTGCGGCTAGCGTCTTGTCAGAGAGGGTGTTTAGTGCGGCTGGGGGAATCATCACAGATAAGCATACCCGCCTGTCAACCGACAGTGCCGACAGGCTAACACTCATCAAGATGAACAAAGCCTGGATTTCCCCAGACTTCTCTTCTCCACCAGCGGACAGCAGCGATACCTAAACAATACGTAGGCTGCACCCGCGGATGGAAGCATCGTTCTCTATTACCATCAAAAACGGGGACCTTTTAGCTTTATCAATCTGTGTACTATATTCATCCTCCTCCTCCTCCTGCTCCTCCTCCTGAAACCTCACGTAATCACGCCGAACGGGCAATTTTTCTTAGGCCCACAAGGCTCAGTCATATAATTTTTGTAAACAATTTTTTATATGTTTCAATTCTCATTAAAGCGTTGAGACTTTCACCTCAACCAATTTTTATTTTAACTGGGCTGCCTCCTGGCCTAGTTACCAATTAAGCCACATTAACCAAAGCGATTAATGGGTTTCACCTGCCCTCTTGGTTGGGCATGGGCAATTTTTCTCAGGTACATTAGTACTGTTGGTACACCAATTTTTTGGGGCCCTCGCCTACAGTGTAATCCAATTAATTTTTTGCCCACCTGCATTAAACGTGACGTTACCTCAGCTGTGATGGGCACTGCAATGGGATATATTTATGTACCGCCGGTGGCTTCCTGGGACCCACCCATGCTGTCGGTCCACACGGAGTTGTAACTGCATGTGTCCACTTCTAAAGAACCCCAGTCTGACTGGCGAATGCAGTGTGGGCCGAAGCCCACCTGCATTAAACATGACATTATTACCTCAGCTGTGATGGGCAATGCAATGGGATATATTTATGTACCGCCGGTGGGTTCCAGGGAGCCACCCATGCTGTCGGTCCACAGGGACTTCACAATAGGGAGTTGTTCCTGCCTGTGTCTATGAATTAAAAACCCCAGTCAGGTTGGGGCATGCAGTGTGGGCCGAAGCCCACCTGCATTTAATCTGACGTTAGCTCTGCTGTCCAGGGCACTGCAATGGGATACATTTATGTACAGCCGGTGGGTTCCAGGGAGCCACCCATGCTGTGGGTGCACACGGAATTCCCATTGCGGAGTTGTACCTGCCTGTGACTATTTATAAAAAACCCTGGTCTGACTGGGGCATGCAGACACCTTGACAGAATGAATACTGTGTGGCACATAGGTTCCCCATTGCTATGCCCACGTGTGCAGCTCCAGATGGAGGTGGCACTGGATTGGATTTCTCATTGCTTCTGTACAGCATTGTGGGCTATCGCCCCGCCCCTTTTAAAGAGGGTCGCTACCTGGCCCTGCCAACCCTCTGCAGTGTGTGCCTGTGGTTCTTCCTCATGGCATACGCACTTATAAATAGACATGAGGGTGGTGTGGCATGAGGGCAGCTGAAGGCTGCGCAGGGACACTTTGGTGTGCGCTGTGGACACTGGGTCGTGCAGGGGGGGGGGTTGGGCAGCATGTAACCCAGGAGAAGTGGCAGCGGAGTGTCATGCAGGCAGTGATTGTGCTTTGTTGGAGGTAGTGTGGTGCTTAACTAAGGTATGCATTGCTAATGAGGGCTTTTCAGAAGTAAAAGTTGTTGGGGGGGGCCCACTCTTGGCGCTATTGTGGCTTAATAGTGGGACCTGGGAACTTGAGATGCAGCCCAACATGTAGCCCCTCGCCTGCCCTATCCGTTTCTGTGTCGTTCCCATCACTTTCTTGAATTTCCCAGATTTTCACAAATGGAAACCTTAGCGAGCATCGGCGAAATACAAAAATGCTCGGGTCGCCCATTGACTTCAATGGGGTTCATTACTCGAAACGAACCCTCGAGCATCGCGAAAATTTCGTCCCGAGTAACGAGCACCCGAGCATTTTGGTGCTCGCTCATCTCTAGTAATAAGGTTTTTGTTTCTGGGTTATAAAATGTCATTTCCTAATTGGTTTTATCGTAAAAACCCCCCCGGCGCAGCCCGGTGCAGCGGCAGCCCCCCCGGCCCATCACTTACCAGGACAGCTGGACGGCGGGACAGCTGGGCGGCTTCTCCGGACAGCTCGGCAGCTCTGCACCTTCCTCTAACAGAGGAAGGTACAGAATGGCCGCTCCAGCGCGCTCCCGAGCAGTGACAGCTCGTCTGCGCATGCGCAGAAGAGCTGTAGCGGGGAGCACACTGAAGCGGCTCGTGCTGAAAGGAGAAGACCGGACTGCGCAAGCGCGTCTTAAAAAGCAAGCTGCCGGCGAATTTAGACGGAACCATGGAGACGAGGACGCTAGCAACGGAGCAGGTAAGTGGAATAACTTCTGTATGGCTCATATTTAATGCACGATGTATATTACAAAGTGCATTAATATGGCCATACAGAAGTGTATAACCCCACTTGGTTTCGCGAGACCACCCCTTTAAGTCTACACAGATGAGCGTCGGGGTTTGTACTTCTAAAGACCCCTGAAGCCCATTGTGCTGTAGCTTTTCACCAGAGTCTCAACCAATTCCACATAGTTGTCAGCTTTATGATTTCCAAGGAAGCCTTTGACTGCTTTAGCACAACTCATCCGTCCTTCTTCTTCCTGCTCCTTGAGAAGGTTGGGAAACTCTTGACACTCAATAACTTTCTTGATTTGAGGTCCAACAAAAACGACGGCTTTAACTTTTGCTTCTGAAAGATCTTGTAAATATCTGAATGCCGCTGATTCCTTGTAGTGACAAACTGCTTCATGAGGTTTAGTTTGATGTACAAAGGTGGCATCAGTGCCTTTAGAGGGTCTACAAGTGGCCCCCCTTTAATGTTATTCTTTCCCACACTGTACATTCAGGCCAATATCGTCTGCGGTCGTGCGCTGTAGTGTCTCTGCTATCCCAAAGACAGAGATGGCATGGAAACTTAGTGAACCCTCCTAGAAGACCCATCAAGAGGGCAACCATTCTGAAGACTCCAATAACTTCCCAACCTTCTTCCTCAGATTTCAATGAATTAAGCAATATCCTCACATTTTTGTAGTCTTCTTTAAGTTGAGCTGAATGGGCAAGAGGAAGAGAGTGATACTGGTTACCATCATGGAGTAATAGTGCTTTAAGAATCTTTGACGATCTGTTGATGAAGAGGCGCCACTCACTAGGATCAAATAGAATTCCAAGTTCCCTAAACTAAGCGGTTACATCTGGACAAGAGGGCAGATCATCCTCACGGATGACGATGATGAACTTATGTGTTTCTATGGATTCCAAGGAGTTACAGTGAATTCAGGGATGTTCTATCAGAATCTGGAGGCACTCCGCCCCTTACTGACTTCTGACACTCTGAGAAGAGGAAACACATATTTATCATTATCAAACTGATGGAACAGATGGACATTTGTGTCATCGACTATTGTGCATCTAACGCCCATCAACAGAGAATACAGTGGGTGAATATTAGGAGACGGAAATATTATAACATTATGGTGGCGCCACAAATACGGGGTTTCTGGAGTATAACGACTCCGGTCACAGGAAGTACCGCCCAACGAGACAGGAAATAACGATATCAGACGAGGAACAGAAAATCTGCACATCTTGTTACTTGTTATTATAATGAATTAAAGACAGCCGACGATTAGAGATGAGCGAGCGTACTCAGCCACGCCCCTTTTCGCCCGAGCGCCGCGATTTTCGAGTACTTCCATACTCGGGCGAAAAGATTCGGGGGGCGCCGTGGGGGGTTGCAGCGGGGAGTGGGGGGGAGAGGGAGAAAGAGAGGGCTCCCCCCTGTTCCCCGCTGCTACCCCCCCCCCCCCCCCGGCTCCACCACGCCTCCCCCCGCCCCCCGAATCTTTTCACCCGAGTACGGAAGTACTCGAAAATCACGGTGCTCGATCGAGTAAATACTCAAAACGAGTAGGTTCGCTCATCTCTACCGACGATCTGATTTGTATCTTTTCACGTATTTCATCCTTCCTGTTTATTTATGGTTTTATCTTATTATGGGCCTTTATTTTATATGGATTTACAGAAACTTTACCAATAAAGTGAATAAAGGAAAGTTTTAGCCTCTTCTCTGCCAATATGAAGACAGCCGGACGTACATTACTGACCATATAATAGTCTCACCTACATTACTGACCATATAATAGTCTCACCTACATTACTGACCATATAATAGTCTCACCTACATTACTGACCATATAATAGTCTCACCTACATTACTGACCATATAATAGTCTCACCTACATTACTGACCATATAATAGTCTCACCTACATTACTGACCATATAATAGTCTCACCTGCATTACTGACCATATAATAGTCTCACCTACATTAGTGACCATATAATAGTCTCACCTGCATTACTGACCGTATAATAGTCTCACCTACATTACTGACTATATAATAGTCTCACCTACATTACTGACCATATAATAGTCTCACCTACATTACTGACCATATAATAGTCTCACCTACATTACTGACCATATAATAGTCTCACCTACATTACTGACCGTATAATAGTCTCACCTACATTACTGACCATATAATAGTCTCACCTACATTACTGACCATATAATAGTCTCACCTACATTACTGACCATATAATAGTCTCACCTGCATTACTGACTATATAATAGCCTCATCTACATTACTGACCATATAATAGTCTCACCTACATTACTGACCATATAATAGTCTCACCTACATTACTGACCATATAATAGTCTCACCTACATAACTGACCATATAATAGTCTCACCTACATTACTGACCATATAATAGTCTCACCTACATTACTGACCATATAAGAGTCCTACCTACATTACTGACCATATAATAGTCTCACCTGCATTGCTGACCATATAAGAGTCCTACCTACATTACTGACCATATAATAGTCTCACCTGCATTGCTGACCATATAATAGTCTCACCTATATTACAGACCATATAATAGTCTCACCTACATTACTGACCATATAATAGTCTCACCTTCATTACTGACTATATAACAGTCTTACCTGCATTGCTGACCATATAATAGTCTCACCTATATTACTGACCATATAATAGTCTCACCTACATTACTGACCATATAATAGTCTCACCTTCATTACTGACTATATAACAGTCTTACCTGCATTACTGACCATATAATAGTCTCACCTACATTACTGACCATATAATAGTCTCACCTACATTACTGACCATATAATAGTCTCACCTACATAACTGACCATATAATAGTCTCACCTACATTACTGACCATATAATAGTCTCACCTACATTACTGACCATATAAGAGTCCTACCTACATTACTGACCATATAATAGTCTCACCTGCATTGCTGACCATATAATAGTCTCACCTATATTACAGACCATATAATAGTCTCACCTACATTACTGACCATATAATAGTCTCACCTTCATTACTGACTATATAACAGTCTTACCTGCATTGCTGACCATATAATAGTCTCACCTATATTACTGACCATATAATAGTCTCACCTACATTACTGACCATATAATAGTCTCACCTTCATTACTGACTATATAACAGTCTTACCTGCATTACTGACCATATAATAGTCTCACCTACATTACTGACTATATAATAGTCTCACCTACATTACTGACCATATAATAGTCTCACCTACATTACTGACTATATAATAGTCTCACCTACATTACTGACCATATAATAGTCTCACCTACATTACTGACCATATAATAGTCTCACCTACATTACTGACCATATAATAGTCTCACCTACATTACTGACCATATAATAGTCTCACCTACATAACTGACCATATAATAGTCTCACCTACATTACTGACCATATAATAGTCTCACCTACATTACTGACCATATAAGAGTCCTACCTACATTACTGACCATATAATAGTCTCACCTGCATTGCTGACCATATAAGAGTCCTACCTACATTACTGACCATATAATAGTCTCACCTGCATTGCTGACCATATAATAGTCTCACCTATATTACAGACCATATAATAGTCTCACCTACATTACTGACCATATAATAGTCTCACCTTCATTACTGACTATATAACAGTCTTACCTGCATTGCTGACCATATAATAGTCTCACCTATATTACTGACCATATAATAGTCTCACCTACATTACTGACCATATAATAGTCTCACCTTCATTACTGACTATATAACAGTCTTACCTGCATTACTGACCATATAATAGTCTCACCTACATTACTGACCATATAATAGTCTCACCTACATTACTGACCATATAATAGTCTCACCTACATAACTGACCATATAATAGTCTCACCTACATTACTGACCATATAATAGTCTCACCTACATTACTGACCATATAAGAGTCCTACCTACATTACTGACCATATAATAGTCTCACCTGCATTGCTGACCATATAATAGTCTCACCTATATTACAGACCATATAATAGTCTCACCTACATTACTGACCATATAATAGTCTCACCTTCATTACTGACTATATAACAGTCTTACCTGCATTGCTGACCATATAATAGTCTCACCTATATTACTGACCATATAATAGTCTCACCTACATTACTGACCATATAATAGTCTCACCTTCATTACTGACTATATAACAGTCTTACCTGCATTACTGACCATATAATAGTCTCACCTACATTACTGACTATATAATAGTCTCACCTACATTACTGACCATATAATAGTCTCACCTACATTACTGACTATATAATAGTCTCACCTACATTACTGACCATATAATAGTCTCACCTACATTACTGACCATATAATAGTCTCACCTACATTACTGACCATATAATAGTCTCACCTACATTACTGACCATATAATAGTCTCACCTACATTACTGACTATATAATAGTCTCACCTACATTACTGACCATATAATAGTCTCACCTATATTACTGACCATATAATAGTCTCACCTACATTACTGACCATATAATAGTCTCACCTACATTACTGACCATATAATAGTCTCACCTACATTACTGACCATATAATAGTCTCACCTACATTACTGACTATATAATAGTCTCACCTACATTACTGACCATATAATAGTCTCACCTACATTACTAACCATATAATAGCCTCACCTACATTACTGACCATATAATAGTCTCACCTACATTACTGACTATATAATAGTCTCACCTGCATTACTGACCATATAATAGTCTCACCTACATTACTGACCATATAATAGTCTCACCTACATTACTGACCATATAATAGTCTCACCTACATTAATGACCATATAATAGTCTCACCTACATTACTGACCATATAATAGTCTTACCTACATTACTGACTATATAATAGTCTCACCTACATTACTGACCATATAATAGTCTCACCTACATTACTGACCATATAATAGTCTCACCTACATTACTGACCATATAATAGTCTCACCTACATTACTGACCATATAAGAGTCCTACCTACATTACTGACCATATAATAGTCTCACCTGCATTACTGACCATATAATAGTCTCACCTACATTACTGACCATATAATAGTCTCACCTACATTACTGACCATATAATAGTCTCACCTACATTACTGACCATAAAATAGTCTCACCTACATTACTGACCATATAAGAGTCACACCTACATTACTGACCATATAATAGTCTCACCTACATTACTGACCATATAATAGTCTCACCTACATTACTGACTATATAATAGTCTCACCTACATTACTGACCATATAATAGTCTCATCTACATTACTGACCATATAATAGTCTCACCTACATTACTGACCATATAATAGTCTCACCTACATTACTGACTATATAATAGTCTCGCCTACATTACTGACCATATAATAGTCTCACCTACATTACTGACCATATAATAGTCTCATCTACATTGCTGACTATATAATAGTCTCACCTACATTACTGACTGTATAATAGTCTCACCTACATTACTGACCATATAATAGTCTCACCTACATTACTGACCATATAATAGTCTCACCTACATTACTGACCATATAATAGTCTCATCTACATTACTGACCATATAATAGTCTCACCTGCATTATTGACCATATAATAGTCTCACCTGCATTACTGACCATATAATAGTCTCACCTACATTACTGACTATATAATAGTCTCACCTACATTACTGACCATATAATAGTCTCACCTACATTACTGACCATATAATAGTCTCACCTACATTACTGACCATATAATAGTCTCACCTACATTACTGACCATATAATAGTCTCACCTACATTACTGACTATATAATAGTCTCACCTACATTACTGACTATATAATAGTCTCACCTACATTACTGACTATATAATAGTCTCACCTACATTACTGACTATATAATAGTCTCATCTACATTACTGACCATATAATAGTCTCACCTGCATTACTGACCATATAATAGTCTCACCTGCATTACTGACCATATAATAGTCTCACCTACATTACTGACTATATAATAGTCTCACCTACATTACTGACCATATAATAGTCTCACCTACATTACTGACCATATAATAGTCTCATCTACATTACTGACTATATAATAGTCTCACCTACATTACTGACCATATAATAGTCTCACCTACATTACTGACTATATAATAGTCTCACCTACATTACTGACCATATAATAGTCTCACCTACATTACTGACCATATAAGAGTCCTACCTACATTACTGACCATATAACAGTCTCACCTGCATTACTGACCATATAATAGTCTCACCTACATTACTGACCATATAACAGTCTCACCTGCATTACTGACCATATAATAGTCTCACCTACATTACTGACCATATAATAGTCTCACCTACATTACTGACCATATAATAGTCTCACCTACATTACTGACCATATAATAGTCTCACCTACAATACTGACCATATAATAGTCTCACCTACATTACTGACCATATAATAGTCTCACCTACATTACTGACTATATAATAGACACACCTACATTACTGACCATATAATAGTCTCACCTACATTACTGACCATATAATAGTCTCACCTACATTACTGACTATATAATAGTCTCACCTGCATTACTGACCATATAATAGTCTCACCTACATTACTGACCATATAATAGTCTCACCTACATTACTGACCATATAATAGTCTCACCTACATTAATGACCATATAATAGTCTCACCTACATTACTGACCATATAATAGTCTAACCTACATTACTGACTATATAATAGTCTCACCTACATTACTGACCATATAATAGTCTCACCTACATTACTGACCATATAATAGTCTCACCTACATTACTGACCATATAATAGTCTCACCTACATTACTGACCATATAATAGTCTCACCTACATTACTGACTATATAATAGTCTCACCTACATTACTGACTATATAATAGTCTCACCTACATTACTGACCATATAATAGTCTCACCTACATTACTGACCATATAATAGTCTCACCTACTTTACTGACTATATAATAGTCTCACCTACATTACTGACCATATATTAGTCTCACCTACATTACTGACTATATAATAGTCTCACCTACATTACTGACCATATAATAGTCTCACCTACATTACTGACCATATAATAGTCTCACCTACATTACTGACCATATAATAGTCTCACCTACATTACTGACCATATAATAGTCTCACCTACATTACTGACCATATAATAGTCTCACCTACATTACTGACCATATAATAGTCTAACCTACATTACTGACCATATAATTGTCTCACCTACATTACTGACCATATAATAGTCTCACCTACATTACTGACCGTATAATAGTCTCACCTACATTACTGACTATATAATAGTCTCACCTACATTACTGACCATATAATAGTCTCACCTACATTACTGACTATATAATAGTCTCACCTACATTACTGACCATATAATAGTCTCACCTACATTACTGACCATATAATAGTCTCACCTACATTACTGACCATATAATAGTCTCACCTACATTACTGACCATATAATAGTCTCACCTACATTACTGACTATATAATAGTCTCACCTACATTACTGACCATATAATAGTCTCACCTACATTACTAACCATATAATAGCCTCACCTACATTACTGACCATATAATAGTCTCACCTACATTACTGACTATATAATAGTCTCACCTGCATTACTGACCATATAATAGTCTCACCTACATTACTGACCATATAATAGTCTCACCTACATTACTGACCATATAATAGTCTCACCTACATTAATGACCATATAATAGTCTCACCTACATTACTGACCATATAATAGTCTAACCTACATTACTGACTATATAATAGTCTCACCTACATTACTGACCATATAATAGTCTCACCTACATTACTGACCATATAATAGTCTCACCTACATTACTGACCATATAATAGTCTCACCTACATTACTGACCATATAAGAGTCCTACCTACATTACTGACCATATAATAGTCTCACCTGCATTACTGACCATATAATAGTCTCACCTACATTACTGACCATATAATAGTCTCACCTACATTACTGACTATATAATAGTCTCACCTACATTACTGACCATATAATAGTCTCACCTACATTACTAACCATATAATAGCCTCACCTACATTACTGACCATATAATAGTCTCATCTACATTACTGACCATATAATAGTCTCACCTACATTACTGACCATATAATAGTCTCACCTACATTACTGACCATATAACAGTCTCACCTGCATTACTGACCATATAATAGTCTCACCTACATTACTGACCATATAATAGTCTCACCTACATTACTGACCATATAATAGTCTCACCTACATTACTGACCATATAATAGTCTCACCTACATTACTGACCATATAATAGTCTCATCTACATTACTGACCATATAATAGTCTCACCTACATTACTGACCATATAATAGTCTCACGTCCATTACTGACCATATAACAGTCTCACCTACATTACTGACCATATAATAGTCTCATCTACATTACTGACCATATAATAGTCTCACCTACATTACTGACCATATAATAGTCTCACCTGCATTACTGACCATATAATAGTCTCACCTACATTACTGACCATATAATAGTCTCACCTACATTACTGACTATATAATAGTCTCACCTACATTACTGACCATATAATAGTCTCACCTACATTACTAACCATATAATAGCCTCACCTACATTACTGACCATATAATAGTCTCATCTACATTACTGACCATATAATAGTCTCACCTACATTACTGACCATATAATAGTCTCATCTACATTACTGACCATATAATAGTCTCACCTGCATTATTGACCATATAATAGTCTCACCTACATTACTGACCATATAATAGTCTCACCTACATTACTGACCATATAAGAGTCCTACCTACATTACTGACCATATAACAGTCTCACCTGCATTACTGACCATATAATAGTCTCACCTACATTACTGACTATATAATAGTCTCACCTACATTACTGACCATATAATAGTCTCACCTACATTACTGACCATATAATAGTCTCACCTACATTACTGACTATATAATCGACTCACCTACATAACTGACCATATAATAGTCTCACCTACATTACTGACCATATAATAGTCTCACCTACATTAATGACCATATAATAGTCTCACCTACATTACTGACCATATAATAGTCTAACCTACATTACTGACTATATAATAGTCTCACCTACATTACTGACTATATAATAGTCTCACCTACATTACTGACCATATAATAGTCTCACCTACATTACTGACCATATAATAGTCTCACCTTCATTACTGACTATATAATAGTCTCACCTACATTACTGACCATATAATAGTCTCACCTGAATTACTGACCATATAATAGTCTCACCTACATTACTGACCATATAATAGTCTCACCTGCATTACTGACCATATAATAGTCTCACCTACATTACTGACCATATAATAGTCTCACCTACATTACTGACCATATAATAGTCTCACCTACATTACTGACTATATAATAGTCTCACCTACATTACTGACTATATAATAGTCTCACCTACATTACTGACCATATAATAGTCTCACCTACATTACTGACCATATAATAGTCTCACCTACTTTACTGACTATATAATAGTCTCACCTACATTACTGACCATATAATAGTCTCACCTACATTACTGACCATATAATAGTCTCACCTACATTACTGACTATATAATAGTCTCACCTACATTACTGACCATATAATAGTCTCACCTACATTACTGACCATATAATAGTCTCACCTACATTACTGACTATATAATAGTCTCACCTACATTACTGACCATATAATAGTCTCACCTACACTACTGACCCTATAATAGTCTCACCTTCATTACTGACCATATAATAGTCTCACCTACATTACTGACCCTATAATAGTCTCACCTACATTACTGACCATATAATTGTCTCACCTACATTACTGACTATATAATAGTCTCACCTACATTACTGACCATATAATAGTCTCACCTGCATTACTGACTATATAATAGTCTCACCTACATTACTGACCATATAATAGTCTCACCTACATTACTGACCATATAATAGTCTCACCTGCATTACTGACCATATAATAGTCTCACCTACATTACTGACCATATAATAGTCTCACCTACATTACTGACCATATAATAGTCTCACCTGCATTACTGACCATATAATAGTCTCACCTACATTACTGACCATATAATAGTCTCACCTACATTACTGACCATATAATAGTCTCACCTACATTACTGACCATATAATAGTCTCACCTACATTACTGACCATATAATAGTCTCACCTACATTACTGACCATATAATAGTCTCACTTGCATTACTGACCATATAATAGTCTCACCTACATTACTGACCATATAATAGTCTCACCTACAATACTGACCATATAATAGTCTCACCTACATTACTGACCATATAATAGTCTCATCTACATTACTGACTATATAATAGACTCACCTACATTACTGACCATATAATAGTCTCACCTACATTACTGACCATATAATAGTCTCATCTACATTACTGACCATATAATAATCTCACCTACATTACTGACTATATAATAGACTCACCTACATTACTGACCATATAATAGTCTCACCTACATTACTGACCATATAATAGTCTCACCTACATTACTGACCATATAATAGTCTCACCTACATTACTGACTATATAATAGTCTCACCTACATTACTGACCATATAATAGTCTCACCTATATTACTGACCATATAATAGTCTCACCTACATTACTGACCATATAATAGTCTCACCTATATTACTGACTATATAATAGTCTCACCTACATTACTGACTATATAATAGTCTCACCTACATTAC
Source organism: Eleutherodactylus coqui (assembly GCF_035609145.1). Lineage (NCBI taxonomy): Eukaryota > Metazoa > Chordata > Amphibia > Anura > Eleutherodactylidae > Eleutherodactylus > Eleutherodactylus coqui. Next base: position 164,145,351 of record NC_089844.1, read on the forward strand.
TGACCATATAATAGTCTCACCTACATTACTGACTGTATAATAGTCTCACCTACATTACTGACTGCATAATAGTCTCACCTACATTACTGACCATATAATAGTCTCACCTACATTACTGACTATATAATAGTCTCATCTACATTACTGACCATATAATAGTCTCACCTGCATTACTGACTATATAATAGTCTCACCTACATTACTGACCATATAATAGTCTCACCTACATTACTGACCATATAATAGTCTCACCTACATTACTGACTATATAATAGTCTCACCTACATTACTGACTATATAATAGTCTCACCTACATTACTGACCATATAATAGTCTCACCTACATTACTGACCATATAATAGTCTCACCTACATTACTGACCATATAATAGTCTCACCTACATTACTGACCATATAATAGTCTCACCTACATTACTGACCATATAATAGTCTCACCTACATTACTGACCATATAATAGTCTCAACTAAATCAGGTTTTTTATTTTTTTTGGATAATTGTAAATCTTCCTTCATTTGTCATTAATTAACAATAGAATATTTATTTTTTTACTCTGCATTCCCGAAATGGGTCCATGTATGAGGGATAATAATAAAACAGAGAGATTGAGCTAATATACTCTTTGTAAAAAATAATCAAGCATCTAGAAGAAGTTGTTGTTTTGTTGCAAAACTTGTCCCGCAGTTCCATCTCAGGCAGATCTGTAATGATGAGAGTTGTGGTGATTAGATGGACGGTCTTATCACCGGAGGACCTACATGTGGTTCCCCCCTTGGCCTATAAGAGGCTCTCGGAGGCTCCTTGTGTGTAGTGACCTCTTCTACCACTTCTGTAGAGCTTGTTGACCACTGGACGTCTCTATAACACAGAGAAAAGATTTCACCCCGTTACCAGAGGGGGGCGCATTATTGGGATGTGAGAAACTGGATGGTCGTATCAACGAACTGTCCGCCACCGGCCATTCTGAGCATGGTGTTAGGAGGTGTTGGGACCAGTGGATGTGTGAAGGCACACAAGGTGACTGGGCTAAGCACCCCCGACAGACCACTAGTAGAGAGGAGCGTCTGACCAGACTGTTAGGGGGTGTTGGGACCAGTGGATATGTGAGGGCACACAAGGTGACCGGGCTCAGGACGCCCCCTACAGACCACTAGTAGAGAGGAGCGTCTCACAAGACTGTTAGGAGGTGTTGGGACCAGTGGATGTGTGAGGGCACACAAGGTGACCGGGCTCAGGACGCCCCCTACAGACCACCAGTAGAGAGGAGCGTCTGACCAGACTGTTAGGAGGTGTTGGGACCAGTGGATGTGTGAGGGCACACAAGGTGACCGGGCTCAGGACGCCCCCTACAGACCACCAGTAGAGCGCAGCATTTGACCAGACTGTTAAGAGGTGTTGGGACCAGTGGATATGTGAGGGCACACAAGGTGACCGGGCTCAGGACGCCCCCTACAGACCACCAGTAGAGAGGACTGTCTGATCAGACTGTTAGGGGGTGTTGGGACCAGTGGATATGTGAGGGCACACAAGGTGACCGGCCTCAGGACCTCCTACAGACCACCAGTAGAGAGAAGCATCTGACCAGACTGTTAGGAGGTGTTGGGACCAGTAGTTGGGGGGCACACAAGGTGACCGGGCTCAGGACGCCCCCTACAGACCACCAGTAGAGCGCAGCATTTGACCAGACTGTTAAGAGGTGTTGGGACCAGTGGATATGTGAGGGCACACAAGGTGACCGGGCTCAGGACGCCCCCTACAGACCACCAGTAGAGAGGAGCGTCTGACCAGACTGTTAGGAGGTGTTGGGACCAGTGGATGTGTGAGGGCACACAAGGTGACCGGGCTCCGGACCCCCGACAGACCACCAGTAGAGAGGAGCGTCTGACCAGACTGTTAGGAGGTGTTGGGACCAGTGGATGTATGAGGGCACACAAGGTGACCGGGCTCAGGACGCCCCCTACAGACCACAAGTAGAGAGGAGCATCTGATCATCCGACAAGCACAACAGTTACAAATAATTAGAACATCATGTCCCATAGTACTGAATACGTTTGAAAGGGATGCTTCAAAATGTAATGGTTGAATAGCACTAATGCAGCTGTCATACCGCTCTCTCAGTGACACACAGAGATACATAAATAATGCCACAAAAGTTAGAAAGGACATAATAGTGCTTGGAAAGCGCACAAGAACCAGTGATGTGGTGACTTTGCTTCTATGGACTCTCATCTATGTGTGCCTTCCAGAAGCCGTCAGGTTAATGCCTCCTACTCCAAGTAATAGGTGAGCTCCGTGTGGTGCAGAGTGTTAAAGCAGCAGAAATGCAGTCCTAAGCTCTTGCTCACAGCCTGAAGGTTGCGGGCTCATTCCCACTTGGTTCAGGTAACCGGCTCAAGGTTGACTCAGCCTTCCATCCTTCAGACATTGGTAAAATGAGATCCAGCTTGCTGGGGGGTAAAAGATGACTGGGGAAGGCAATGGCAAATTGCCCCACAATGTGACGTCACCCTAAATGTCTTTACCTTTACCTACCCCAAGTAATACATCAGGCAGCGCTGTTTCATCTTGGATTGTAATGGGCATCTGTTGCTCTGAAAATAACCCCCGCGCAGAAGTGAATGACTCCGTAGTGGATCAAACTTCCAGTCCACTCAATCACTGATTCGACTGATGGGGCCCGATAGCTTCCTGACGTCTACCAAATCAGCCTGGCTGCAGAGTCTTCCACTTCAGTGCAGCACCACACGTCCCAGGTAAGAAAGAAAGAAAACATTGTAGAGCACATCTGGCTATTTCTAGATGACACTATCCTACCAAAAAAGGGTTTGGGCTCCCATCAGTAGGACGGACCGTGTCTTATCAGCAGGTCATGTGACCTAAACCATCCTGCCAAAAGTCATTGGACACCTGAGCAAAACTTCAAAGCAGTATTTCCATATGTTCATACTTTGGCTCCTTTGGCTCCACATGACATTGGATACTCTCTGTGGCATACTTTCTACTATTGTCTTATGAATGCTGGCTGGTATTTCCCTGTATTCATCCTGCAAACGTCTGCCAAATTCTCTCATAGAAGATATATCGACCCGTCTGCAGTGGTGCGAGGAGCCTCATCATTGAACAGCTGAGCAATAGAAGAACATTCTAAGGAGGGACAAATTACTCTACTTTATTTTCAGATCAAAGGGAATGTATCACCTGTGTTTTTTTACTAAATTAAAACCAAATTAAGAAACATTTTCCATTCTTATAATCGATTTTTATTTTCTAATTGTAGGTTTTTAATCATATTGTCTGCACATAACTATGGGGCGGCCATATTGTCTGAGCAGCTTTTAACATCATTTAGAGCTCAGGAATTACACCTTGTGGTCAATGAGGCCGGGGGTAGCAGCGCCGACCCTATTGAGAACATACAGTGAAGATCGAGATCCTCTGGCACAGCTGTGACAGGAGATTTCTTCATCTCCACGGGGAGACCCCTCATCACTGAACACTGTGACAGGCATTGTCAGTGTCCAGTGACAAGGGGACTCCCCATGGGGATGAAAAATTCCCCTGTCACAGCTGTGGCACAGGAGCAGATGTTCTCCCACTGCTTTCAATTGTATCAGCGCTTCTGCAGCCCCATTGGAAGCAATGAACTACCGGCAACCCTTGCAGTGATTTTCAAGGAAGGGCTTTACATATAAGCCCTTCCCTGAAAATCATCCCTAGAATGTGTAAAAAACATATACTCTCCTCTCCGCCGCTGCCGGGGCTCAGGCGTGTCCAGCCGCTTGTCCTCCTGAACTGCTCTGAAGTGCTTTCAGCAGGAACATGCGGATTCCGCTGCAGATTTCACCGCACCCATCGAAAGGGGCGAAATCTACAATGAAATCTGCAATATAATTCAACACGCTGAGAATGTAAAACCCGCATGGCATGTCACCTTGTGTGGGCAATAAGACAAGCTGTCAATAACAGCAGCCTGGTATCGCCCTCGCCATCCATGCGGACGCCCCGTGGATGCCAGGCGTTTCCATGTGAAAACAGTCTTGCATCACTGCGGGGATGGAGGGAATCCCCTGCTGCAGCTGTTGCTGCCGCCACAGAGGATTGCGGAGTTCTCCCATTGCTTTCAATGGGGCTGCGATGTCCGACCTCGCAGCTAGATACGACATGGTGCGATTTGTTTCCTGCATGGCATCACATCGCAATGCAGGAAATCATCACTCATGTGTTCTAATAATGGGGCTCATATTTGTGTGAGATTTGTGTATCTCGCACGATTTTCTTGTAATTGTGAAGGCAGCCTAATAGTGAATGACCCGTCCTGATAAGGATGCCCTCACACACATTCCCTGCGACCTATAGCAAGAGATTCCCACCACACCTATCTTGGAGAGTCGCTGGATGAACCACAGGGCCCAGCAATGTTCACCTCCACCGACAGAAGGAGACTGCAAGAATTGTACTGCACAGAACCAAGGCAAGATGGAAGTAACCCCCCTCCCTAATTGTCCTCAGGTGTCCTCCAACCCCAACACCCCCATAACAAGACCGGCGCTACAGGAGACAAATGGAAAGAAATGCAAAACAACCAGCAAAGTCAAACTCAGTCCGACCCAACAGGAGCAATGCCAATAAGTGTAATACAAATGGAATACCGGCCTGCGATTCCTTACATTGAGGCTTTAGTCACATGGGCATTGGGATTTTCTGCCGTGTTTACTCGCCCATTCATGCTGTCGGGTGCGGTGTATATACGCCACATCCTGGAATTCCTTCGGCCAGGGGCAGAGGGTTTAGCGCTACTAAACTCTCTCCACGTCCCCCCCCCCCTCACTCCCTTGGACGGCTGATCACGGCAATAGAAGCTCCCATAGCAGCCTATGGGAGCTGCCAGCAAAAGAAGCAGGAGGGAGTTTAGTAATACGAGTCATGCTAAACTCCCTCCCCTTTCTTTTCCCGGAAACTCCCATAAGCTTCTATGGAAGCTACGGGCAGATCGCGGCCAAGAGACAGGGCAAGACCTATCTTATCCGTCTGCGTGTAATAGGGCCGTCCTGAACCCGCAGCAGATGCGCCATCTTATCTGGACGGCCGATTTTACATACCAGAATTCGATGCTCAGATAGCGGTGATTTTCGGGCCGACGTTTTATGGCAGCAGAATAGCCGCCATAAGATGTTAGTGTGAATAAGGCCTCCGGCTGTATTTACACGGACGAGCGTGACGGATGTCAGTAACATCTCACAGCGCACTCGTCTAACCTGCGATTTTCTGGGACGTGTAATGTGTTTCAGAGGTGAAAATGTACAATTCCCATCGGTCTGGGTGTTTGTCACACAAGTAGATAAAAAGCATGTTGTTCCCATAGTTTACATGATGAACGCATTGTACTCACAGGCAAATCTCAACAAGAATCGCCCCAAATAGGACAGATGGCGATCCTTCGATCTGCGGTCCTTGGTTCGAGGCAAACATGCCAAGTGTATATTAACCCAATGAAGGTAATTGGATCTCTTCATGTGCGAGTTGTGTCCATCTGACAAACGGACAGAACGTGTCATGAATACCGCCAGGTAAATACAGCCGCAGCTTTTATTCACACCGTGATGGGAAAAATAAAATGGGTAAATGAGGCGGCGCTCCTTGGGGTAGAGCCGGCAGATAAACTCTCCGAGAAGGGTAACAGGCGTGGACTTACCTGGCTGGGGGGGCAGTCCGCTATGCCTGGGGTCCCTGGGAGCGCTGGTAATATTATGGAGAGGGTCTTCCCAGTTCAGACCCCCCCTGGTCACACGGACATCCTGATGTTGGAGAGCGTCAGCGGGGGATTCCAGAATCCAGATTTGGTAGAAGAAACTAGTAGCAGAATAGATAAAAGGACCCCAGCGCTCCGGGAGATGGATCATAAAGGAGTAGTAATAAACACCAACTTACTTCACAGGGCGGTTTGTGGACAGAACCCCCCCTAATCCTGGCAGGCAGTACAGAATAATGGTGCTAGACTTCCTGGCTGGCCGTTTTTACGCAACGGTAAATTGGGGTTGAGAAAGGGGTTCGAACCCTGAAATGCGCAGCACCTATATGTATTTGTAGAATGCTCCTCTTTTATTATAATCGGCGTACTTGCCTGTTTTTTCACCCGTACCTTGTTCCCAATACAGTTCTATGGATATATATATACCATCGCTTGGAGCACCATTATTCTGTACTGCCTGCCAGGATTAGGGGGGGGGGGGGGGGGCTGTCCACAAACCCCCCTGTGAAGTAAGTTGGTATTTATTACTACTCCTTTATGATCTATCTCCCGGAGCGCTGGGGTCCTTTTATCTATTTAGCTACAATTTTGCCACGATAAAAAGCTGATTGCGACCATCTGATGCATTTGATTCCATTGGATTCCAATGCATCAGTTCAGATGGCCAATTTACCGTTGCGTAAAAACGGCTGGCCAGAAAAGATAGCGCATGCCGGACCTATCTGTCAGCTGGAATATGACAGCCGCTTCCATAGACTCCTATGGGAGCCTATGGGAGCTGCCGGAAAATGGAGATGGGATGGAGTTTAGCAGCAGCTCTACTAAACTCCCTCCCCTTTATTGTTTACCCCCAGTACATAACAATCTGTTCTGGTCACGTGATGGACATGCGAGTGGTCGGCTCGTTAGAAGAATCGGCCCTGTAATCCGCTCATGGACATGAGGCCTCAGACAGATTTACTTCTAGCTTTTATCTGATATTGTTCTGGATTTTATAAACTAAACTTCCCAAAAACTAATTCTATGTAAACTGTGAAGGTTCTGGAACCGACCTTGTAACCACTATGATGTCACCAAGACCTACTGTGATGTCACCAGTATACAACAGCGGTGCTGGGCTCAGATTGGTCACTCACCAGTTGGATGTGACCGGTAAGTACTCCATCATTACTCATGCTGCCCCCGGGGCCTTCTCACTCCAGCGCTCTGCTCTCTGTTTAGCTCTTCCATCGTGGAAACAGCAAAATGGGAAGAAAAAGGCTGCCGTTTTTCAGCCCATAGAAATGTATCGAAACTCAAGTTCTTCAGTTACAATCCGCTTCTGTATTTTGCGATTCTTTTTTTTTCTTCTGTCATAGGAAACAGTTGGCGATTCAGACAAGAATCACCCAAAAATAGGAAATGCTGCAGTTTCTCTATCAGGGACTCTCGGTACGAGAGGAAAAACATTACTAGTGTATAAAATAGCGTTTTTTCTCGTGCGATTCTGTCTATATCGCAAACAGATAGAGAATCGCCCGTGTAAATACCTCCTTAGTGCGCGCCTATTTAACCCCTTAATGACACGGCCTACTTTGGGCTTAAGGACACAACAATTTTTGGCAGATTTTTTCCTCCATTTTTCAAAAGCCATAACTTTTTTATTTTTCCGTCGATGGGCCGTATAAGGGCTTGATTTTTGCGTGGCGAATGGTAGTTTTTATTTGTGCCATTTTTGGGTACATAGACTCTATTGTAAAACTTTTACATTTTTTATGATAGCAGGGAGAGAAAACGCATCAATTCTGCCATAGATTTCGTTTTTTTTTAACAGCGTTAGTCATGCAGCATAAATGCCACAATACATTTTTTCTGCGGGTCGGTACGGTTACAACGATACCAAAATTCTTACATTTTTTTAAAGTTTTTCCTCTTTCCTGCAATAAAAACCCTTTTCTTTAGAATCTTTTTTTTTTTTTTAATTGGTGCATTTAAAGTCCTGTAACTTTTTTATTTTTCCATGGACGGAGAAATGTGAGGGTGTATTTTTTTGCGAGACAAGCTGTAGTTTTTATTTGTGCAATTTTGGGGTACATAGGGCTTTTTTTGATCACTTTTATTGCGTTTTTTGGGAGGTAAAATACTAAAAGTCAACATTTTACCCAAGTTTTTTAGTCTTTTTTTTCACACTTTTAGCTGTGCAGTATTAACCCCTTCCCGCTCCAGGACGTACCGTTACGTCCCGGGAGCCCGGTACTTCCCGCAAAAGGACGTACCGGTACGTCCTGGAGATAGCACGGGATCACATAAGATCCCGTGCTATCCCGCAGCGGGAGCCGGCTGTCAGTCACAGCCTGCGTCCCGCTCCAACAGCGGGGGGACATCGGAGATGCGCCCGCCGCTGTTAACCCCTTCCCTGCCGCGATCTAAGTAGATCACGGCAGGGAAAGAGTTCACAGAGGGATCGCGATCCCTGTGTGTCTCCGGCCGGCTCTCGCGATGTCATCGCGAGAGCCCGGCCTGTCACCATGGCAACAGGACGCCAAACACTGGCGTCCTGTATTGCCTGTGCCTATAATCGCTGTACAAGCGACAAGGCATGGCAGAGCAGTAGCTCTGCCATGCCTTATGACAGCGATCATAGGCACAGTGATGTAAGTCCCTCAGAGGGACTCAAATAGTATAAAAAAAAAGAAAAGAAAAGTGTAAAAAAAAGAAAAATGTAAAAAAAAAAAACCCCTTTTTTATGCTTTTTCTAATATTAGCATAAAAAAAGGGAAAAAAAACTGAAACCCCACATATTGGATATTGACGCGTCCGTAACGACGTGTTCAAAAAGTTGAACATGCTTTTTATTTTGTACGACAAAAAGCGTAAAAAAACCCGCTAAAAAGCAGAGGCAAAATGGTAATTTTTGGCATTTTGCCTCACAAAAAAAGCAATAAAAGTGATCAAAAGCCGTACATTTCCCAAAATGGTACCAATAAAAACTACAGCTCGTCTCGCAAAAAATAAGCCCTTAAAGAGCTCCGTACATAGAAAAATAAAAAAGTTACAGGACTTTGAATGCAGCTATAGAGAAAAAAAAAAGATTTCCAAAAAAGGGGGTTTTATTGCAAAAAAGTGTAAAAACCTAAAAAAAATATAACAATTTTGGTATCGTTGTTACCGTACCGACCCGCAGAAAAAATTTAGTGTGTCATTTATGCTGCATGATTAGCGCTGTAAAAAAACAAAAAAATCTATGGCAGAATTGATGCGTTTTCTCTCCCTGTTATCATTAAAAAAAAAAAAAAAAATTATGATATTGTCTATGTACCCAAAAGTGGCACCAATAAAAACTACAGTTCGCCACGCAAAAAACAAGCCCTCATACGGCCGCGTCGACAGAAAAATTAAAAAGTTATGGCTTTTGAAAAATGGAGATGGAAAAATACCAAAAAATCGCTTGGTCCTCAACGCCAAAATAGGCCGTGTCATTAAGGGGTTAAAAGCATGCTCATCTTATTGTATGCGTGGTTATGGACACCATGATACCAAATATGTGGGATTTTATTTTTATGCTAATATGAGAACAAAAAAGGGTTTCTTTTACATTTTTTTTTACATTTTTCTTTTTTATACATTATTTTTATCTTTTTTTTTTACACCATTTGTGTCCCTCTGGGGGACTTGCATCATAGCACCAATGATTGCTATGATAAGGCATTGCTGGACTTCTCTCCTGCAATGCCTTATCGCTTGCTATAGCGATCATAGGCAGTTGTAATACAGGACGCCTGTAGGTGGCATCCTGTTACCATGGCAATAAGGCGGGCTCTCCACGATTACATCGCAAGAGCCCAATGACGGTACAAAGGGAGCGCGCTCCCACTGTGAACCCTTCCCATGCCGCGATCTACATAGAAGGGGTTACAGCAGGGGTCGCATCTCCGATGCACCCCCGCTGTTGCAGCGGAAGGTTGGCTATCAGTGATAGCCGGCTCCCGCCGCCGGATAGCGCGAGATCTTTTCTGATGTCACGCTATCCACATGACATAAGGGTACCCCGCTGCCATGACGTACCCTTACGTCCTGTGGAGGGAAGGGGTTAATTAACATGTAAAATATTTTAGACCATTAAAAATGTCATATTAACGTATGTAAACTGTGACGGCTGCGGTTGTGGAACCAACCTGTGAAGGTTCTAGAACCAACCCTGTAACCACAGTGATGTCACTAAGATCTATTGTGATGTCACCAGTATACAGCAGCGGTGCTGGACTCAGATCGGTCACTCACCAGTTGGATGTGACCGGTAAGTACTCCATCGTTACTCACGCGTCATTTTTACACCACAGAAATGTATTGGAAGTGAAGATCTTCAGTTTCAATCAGTTTCTCTATTTACCGTCTTCAATCCGTTTTTTTACACTGCGACAAAAGTGCTGAAAAACGGAAGTGAACGGAAAGCATACTTTCATTTACCTTTCACTTCCATGTTGGACGCTCCGTTCTGTAAGAATGAGCCGTGAGCTCAGCCGGCATGTGACCAATCAGCTGTTAGGGGCGCAGAGTTATTCTATAGAGTCATTGGACAGTTTAGTATTCGGATCTTATTACTATTATACAATGACATTGCTTAAGGCCTCTTTCACACGAATATCGCGGCGATATCGCGCCTGCGCTCCCACGATTTTTGTGCAATATCATGGCGTTTTCTGGTGAAAACACTGAATTTGATTAATCGCCCCGCCCTCCTCTCACCAATATGTATTCCAGCCATTCTAATGTCTCGTCTCATGTCTTCATTCTAGGTCTTTCTGTTGGGATCAGCATCGTATTATTGTACTCTGCTGCGCTTACGGTTAGCGAATTGTCCTGCGTACAACTAGAGGCAGTCCCATTTCACCCAGACTGCCCTCTGGTTTGCCCTCCAGGACATTGTACTATCTTGTACCCGGCAATTAACAACCATGCCGTTTTGGAGAAAATCCAAAAAATTCAATCTGCCCCAGATTTCAGGTGACGGAAATCTGCAGGGCGTCTTACCATCTCTGGACGAGCCGAGCATCAAGCTCAAGAAACATCAAGTCATCAAGGATGAGGCAGCCGTCCAATCCACCAACAACTTCAGCCTGCTGTCCCCCCTGCGCTCCAATGAGATCCGTGAGAGGTAAGTCAAGATTAACCCCTTCCACAATGCCATTTGGGGTTCATACCACCATTTGATAGCTTGCTATTCATTGCGTATATTTCCTCTGACGGTCTTCACCATGTGGGATTAATAACGTTCAGAATATTAAATATCACTTTTGGGGATGCAGCGGTAATTATTCATTTTTTGATTAGACAAATTGGAAAAGGGTTTTTTTAAAACTTAATATGTATTTTTTGTTAAAAGCACAACACTTTTATTGTATCCCTCTATACATTTGTCTTTACACACACCCCCCCCCGGCCCCCCATAGGGGACTGAAAAGTTGATCATTCATATAGTTTTATGCAGTACCATGGTATTGCATAATACTGGATTCTGATAGACCGTCTTCCAAGGCGTGCCGCAGGCATTTCTTGATAGACAGTCATTTCTGTGCGCCGTCCGTGTATGCTGCACATTGGGAAGGAGATAAAACAGAGTACTTGTCATATACCATGTTGGTAGATCCAGAACTGTGGTAGAAGTTACTACATCCTTAATGCCCAATCTGTCTCCACAGGAGCCACGGCAGCAGCGCTGTGCTCAGCGCTGAGGAGCTGGACAAGCACTTTCCAGACAGGCGGCTGAAGCTTTATATTGCTACATGGAACATGGAAGGCAAGGTAAGAATAACTACAGAATACTTTCCGTGTCACATACGTGTAGCCTCGCTGCAGTCTGGTAACTAGACCGGTAACCATGTCTCTCTAGTTTGTAATTCAGTATCACATAGTCAGATCTTATCTTACCCTGGGCCAAAATCTTGGGACTCAAAACAGTTCTTACACTCATTGCAAACTATCAATCTATATCATTACCTCCTATTAAAACTCTGCAGCGCTGGCCATAGTCTACATGAGTATTCCCTATCCGAAGTCTGCAGCGCTGGCCATAGTCTACATGAGTATTCCCTATCCGAAGTCTGCAGCGCTGGCCATAGTCTACATGAGTATCCCCTATCCCAAGTCTGCAGCGCTGGCCATAGTCTACATGAGTATCCCCTATCCCAAGTCTGCAGCGCTGGCCATAGTCTACATGAGTATGCCCTATCCCAAGTCTGCAATGCTGGCCATAGTCTACATGAGTATCTCCTATCCCAAGTCTGCAGCGCTGGCCATAGTCTACATGAGTATCCCCTATCCCAAGTCTGCAGCGCTGGCCATAGTCTACATGAGTATCCCCTATTCAAACTCTGCAGCGCTGGCCATAGTCTACATGAGTATCCCCTATCCCAAGTCTGCAGCGCTGGCCATAGTCTACATGAGTATCTCCTATCCCAAGTCTGCAGCGCTGGCCATAGTTTACATGAGTATCTCCTATCCCAAGTCTGCAGCGCTGGCCATAGTCTACATGAGTATCCCCTATCCCAAGTCTGCAGCGCTGGCCATAGTCTATATGAGTATCCCCTATCCCAAGTCTGCAGCGCTGGCCATAGTCTACATGAGTATCCCCTATCCCAAGTCTGCAGCGCTGGCCATAGTCTATATGAGTATCCCCTATCCCAAGTCTGCAGCGCTGGCCATAGTCTATATGAGTATCCCCTATCCCAAGTCTGCAGCGTTGGCCATAGTCTACATGAGTATCGCTTATCCCAAGTCTGCAGCGCTGACCATAGTCTACATGAGTATCCCCTATCCCAAGTCTGCAGTGCTGGCCATAGTCTACATGAGTATCCCCTATCCCAAGTCTGCAGCGCTGGCCATAGTCTATATGAGTATCCCCTATCCCAAGTCTGCAGCGCTGGCCATAGTCTATATGAGTATCCCCTATCCCAAGTCTGCAGCGCTGGCCATAGTCTATATGAGTATCCCCTATCCCAAGTCTGCAGCGTTGGCCATAGTCTACATGAGTATCGCTTATCCCAAGTCTGCAGCGCTGACCATAGTCTACATGAGTATCCCCTATCCCAAGTCTGCAGCGCTGGCCATAGTCTACATGAGTATCCCCTATCCCAAGTCTGCAGCGCTGGCCATAGTCTACATGAGTATCCCCTATCCCAAGTCTGCAGCGCTGGCCATAGTCTACATGAGTATCCCCTATCCCAAGTCTGCAGCGCTGGCCATAGTCTACATGAGTATCCCCTATCCCAAGTCTGCAGCGCTGGCCATAGTTTACATGAGTATCTCCTATCCCAAGTCTGCAGCGCTGGCCATAGTCTACATGAGTATCCCCTATCCCAAGTCTGCAGCGCTGGCCATAGTCTACATGAGTATCTCCTATCCCAAGTCTGCAGCGCTGGCCATAGTCTACATGAGTATCCCCTATCCCAAGTCTGCAGCGCTGGCCATAGTCTACATGAGTATCCCCTATCCCAAGTCTGCAGCGCTGGCCATAGTCTATATGAGTATCCCCTATCCCAAGTCTGCAGCGCTGGCCATAGTCTACATGAGTATCCCCTATCCCAAGTCTGCAGCGCTGGCCATAGTCTATATGAGTATCCCCTATCCCAAGTCTGCAGCGCTGGCCATAGTCTATATGAGTATCCCCTATCCCAAGTCTGCAGCGCTGGCCATAGTCTACATGAGTATCCCCTATCCCAAGTCTGCAGCGCTGGCCATAGTCTACATGAGTATCCCCTATCCCAAGTCTGCAGCGCTGGCCATAGTCTACATGAATATTGTACCTACTGCAATCATTTTCTCACTTTCTATAAACAACGATTAAACATTGAAATAAGCAGGTGCAATTATTGTATATCATATAGAAGAGGACAGTTTGCTTGGCGCTCTGTGTACATGTTACTAATATCTGTCTCTTCTCAACAGAAATTCCCAAACAATGTAGAAGATCTGCTTTTTCCATCAGACGACGATTATGGAAAGGACGTATATGTTATAGGCATCCAGGAAGGATACCCGAACCGGTAAGTCTTCTCGGACCTTAGATAGAACCTGTCATCACCTCTGAACACCATAAACTGCGTTATAGGGCTCAGAAGGTACGGGACCAGGGGAGATCACGGAGCAGTGCTTCATACTCACTGGGCACCCCGTTCCAGGGCTGTACCCCAGTTGGTGCCCACACTTCCCACAGATATGACTGGCAGACAGAGACAATCTTCTCAGGGACCTAGCGTGGAAACCACCACCCAGTGAGTATGAAATGCAGCTCTCTGCACCCCCAGTCCCTCACCCCTGAGACCTATAATGTAACTATGGGACTCAAATGTCATGGCAGGTTCCCTTTAAAGTCTATATCTGCTGGTGGACTGCAGGACGGCCAGCTCAATGTTATTTGTCAACACCTTACAATCCCTACTGTAGGATCCTTCCTACCTTTTCCAATGTAGCCTCTGAGGTTATAGTGTAGAGCGCCTGACAGAGGAGCTCAGGCTCTTAACCTAATGTAATCTGTATTAATATCTATAATTTAATGTGTTTTCTTGCAGGCAAGAATGGGAACTGAAGTTACAGCAGACCCTCGGACCCCACTACGTCATGCATCACTCATCCGGGCATGGCGTTCTCTACCTCACCATCTTCATTCGTAGAGAACTCATCTGGTTTTGTTCCGGTATGATCATCTTTCTTTCATTTATAGAGTTGGGGGTCCAATTATGACGCTAACTTTAGTTGAGTCATTAGTGGGAATGTCTCATATGTGCCTTGTATGGTCTAGTTGGTAGAACTGCTTTCCTGAACGCCTCTTGATGATATGAAGTAATGGATATTGGAGAGATGACTCCATAGTTGCATAGCCTACGTTCTTCCACACGTCCATGGGTTATGTCTTATATTTCATCTCATTTCCATTAATATTAATGAGGCTTAACTGCAATACCACACACAATCTGTGGGCTAGTGTGGCGCTGTTTTGGAAAAAAGGGAGACATGATTTTCTAATGCTGTATAAGCCCTTTAAAAAGAAACTGTTCTATGTAGTTCTCCTAACCACTGACCCTTCTTCCTATATTTCATTGTTCTATATAGAAGTGGAAAGCGCCCATGTGACTACCAGACGGTTCCACTATGTAAAAACCAAGGGAGCCCTGGGTGTGGCCTTCACGATATTTGGCACATCCTTTCTATTCATCACCACCCATCTCAGATGTAAGTATCTGCTCCCCATATATTACATGTAAAGTGCTGCTATGCGATAAGAACTGATATGAGACGATAGAAGGATTTGTGCTGGGAATGTTTTGTAAATTCCAGGAGTCACATTTACTAATATGTAGATTTTGTTGACAGTTGGAGCAGCTGAGAAAAGGGTTGTGGACTATAAGGTCATCACAGAGGGTCTTCGCTTGCCTAGAAAACTTCCGGCCAGAACTGATTCCAGTGAGTACAAGTTATCAACCTGCAGCCTATAATTGTCTTCACCGCCTTCCCTATCATTGGGGGTCCGATGCCTTCATGGAGTCTAATTATGGGGCTTGTTTATCTGATTCTACAGTTGACGTCACCACCCGCTTTGATCGGGTCTTTTGGTTCGGGGACCTCAATTATCAGCTGAAAGAGGACCGGAAAACCGTGGAGTCTCTCCTCCGAACCATCGAGGGAAGAGACATGAGCAGCCTTGTCGAGCTCGACTCGCTCAACGAAGCCAAGAGCAATGGTAAATTATCATTCAGAAAAGTTTTATCAAACAAACAAAATACACATAAAATGTGAAACCCGTCATATATCCAGTATCCATCACACAGTATTATAGAAATACTGTATGAAACCCGTCATATATCCAGTATCCATCACACAGTATTATAGAAATACTGTATGAAACCCGTCATATATCCAGTATCCATCACACAGTATTATAGAAATACTGTATGAAACCCGTCATATATCCAGTATCCATCACACAGTATTATAGAAATACTGTATGAAACCCGTCATATATCCAGTATCCATCACACAGTATTATAGAAATACTGTATGAAACCCGTCATATATCCAGTATCCATCACACAGTATTATAGAAATACTGTATGAAACCCGTCATATATCCAGTATCCATCACACAGTATTATAGAAATACTGTATGAAACCCGTCATATATCCAGTATCCATCACACAGTATTATAGAAATACTGTATGAAACCCGTCATATATCCAGTATCCATCACACAGTATTATAGAAATACTGTATGAAACTCGTCATATATCCAGTATCCATCACACAGTATTATAGAAATACTGTATGAAACCCGTCATATATCCAGTATCCATCACACAATATTATAGAAATACTGTATGAAACCCGTCATATATCCAGTATCCATCACACAGTATTATAGAAATACTGTATGAAACCCGTCATATATCCAGTATCCATCACACAGTATTATAGAAATACTGTATGAAACCCGTCATATATCCAGTATCCATCACACAGTATTATAGAAATACTGTATGAAACCCGTCATATATCCAGTATCCATCACACAGTATTCTAGAAATACTGTATGAAACCCATCATATATCCAGTATCCATCACACAGTATTATAGAAATACTGCATGGACATAAGCACACAAGAAGCCAAGATTCCCCAAAGGCTGAGCTATGTATTGTGCATAATATACAGGATGTAACTGAATGTGTCTGAAGAACATATTGGCCGGTCATATCCCTAAAAGGATTTAGGACCCCTACCATTAATGAATTGGCCAAGATATTGTAGGAAAAAAATGCAGGAGTGTCCCTTTAAGGAATTCTGGCAGTCCGGTATTGTACCCCAGAGAACAGTGGTATATTTACTAGTACACAGAGCGCTATCCATTCTTCACATCACACATACAGAATCAGATCCAATCACTGAACTGATGGGTAATATGTCCCCACATTCTTATGACCTTCTGAACATCAGATGCAATGTTTTTTTGTTATTTTTGCTGCTTCTTATACCGATCCCTTTCTTTTAACTCAAGGGTCCATATTTAAAGGATTTCACGAAGACACTATAAGATTCCATCCAACTTATAAATTTGATGTTGGCACCGATAATTATGACACCTCTGCAAAACAAAGAATCCCATCGTATACGGTAAGATCTCATCCAATGGTCTGCGGGGCTGGAGAGACAACAGAGTCCACGGAGAAGAGCCCAATTGTGTCAGTTGTAGCTGTATTGAGTTAATATGCTTCCAGTAATAATATCTCATGGTGTATATTACTATGTGATCTCTACAGGACAGAGTGTTATACAAATGCCAACATGCTGGAGATGTGCAAGCCATAAGATACGACGCTTGCCCTATAATAAAAACATCGGACCACAAACCAGTGTATGGTGTCTTCGCAGTCAAGCTCAGGCCCGGCACAGATGAGTAAGTATGGTTTTTCTATACATTATTGGCAGGATACTTTCAATGCCGGCCATTAGTACTGGGCATTATAACCAGAGCTCACACCTCTGGGCAGCTGGTTATACTCCTGGGTGTTACCTTTAACGTTATCATATGTCCTTCATCCATATATTACTCATTACAGCATCCCCTTGGCCGGAGGACAGTTTGCCCACAAGGTATATTCAGCGGCTATTAGTAAGAACGTCTGAATGCAGGGCCGTGCGGGAGAAGACAGCGAGGTAGGGTATTCCTATATATCATCCATATCATCTCATCAGTGTTCTCACTTAGGTATTCTCATATTGTGAATGTTCTTGGACTGTCTCCTTTATTGATATATGATTCCCTATTATGTCTTATGAGCAGGGAACAGGAATGTCCCACCAATCACAGTTTCCTGTAAGATCTGTCTTCTCCCCAAACCAACTTCCATGAGAACCAGCGCCTGGAAGTTGATGAGGATAGAGCTCTTCTTCATCAAGGTATCTAAGGATAATAAAATGCTTCTAGTAAAATATAAGACGAAGACTTGGTTGGATCACATAGAAGTAAATAAGCACATTTGTTGTATTTTCAGAGCTATATTCTCCTGAATCCATCACTGTTCAGCAGCAGATAACAGCGAGGTAGTGTATTCCTCTATAACCCATGTTACCTAGTTAGGTGGTAGTAATAGCTATTTGTATATTATTAGATGAGCTGTTGGGTATTTGCATGTTGTGTATGTTCCTAGAATATCCCAATTAATGTATAATCCCCTTTTATGTCTTGTGAACAGGAAACAGGAATGTCCCATCAATCACAGGAAGATCCATTGTCTTCCACAACCCAATACGAGACCAACTTCCATCAGAGTGGGAGCCTGGAAGTTGATGATATTAAAGCTTCGATTCCAACCAGGTAACTAATGATCATCAACTCCAACCAGTAAAATAGGAAATTCATCTATTAAAACTGAATTACATGGAAGTAAATGATGATATTTGTTCTATTTTCCAGGACCAAGTTCTGCTGAGTCCATCAATATGCAGGTCTTATGTCTTGTGACCAGGAAACAGAAGCGTTCCATCAAACATGGTTTCCCAAATCATCTGTCTTCTCCCACAACTACATATGAAGTTCCATCTGACCTCACAGTATTGACAACTCACCTACCTGTTGCCAGTTTGCTCCACCAATCAGTGACTACTCTGGTGATGCATCCTAGGGATTCATAGCAGTAAAGGCCAGATCCCTCAAAAAGGGGGTAAAGGGTGAAAACCTGCAGTCCCTAGGAGCAGCTAACTAGAAAAGCCATCTCCACATTGTTTGCTCAACCAATCAGTGACTACTCTGGTGACGCACCCTAGGGACTTGTAGCAGTGAAGGCTAGATCTCTCAAAAAAGGGTTAAAGGGTGAAAACCTACAGTCTCTAGGAGCAGCTAACCAGAAAAGCCAGCTCCAAGTTGTTTGCTCCTCCAATCAGTGACTACTCTGGTGACGCACCCTAGGGACTCGTAGCAGTGAAGGCCAGATCCCTCAAAAAGGGGTTAAAGGGTGAAAACCTGCAGTCCCTAAGAGCACCTAACCAGAAAAGCCAGCTCCAAGTTGTTTGCTCCACCAATCAATGGCTACTCTGGTGATGCACCCTAGGGACTCGTAGCAAATTCTGCCAAATTCTCTCATAGAAGAAGTATTGACCCGCCTACAGTGGTGCAAGGAGCGTCATCGTTGAACAGTTGAGCAATGAACGTCCTATAGAGTGACCAATCATGTTACTCTATTTTCAAATCAAAGAGAATGTATTACCTATGTTTTTTTTACGACATTAAAACCAGATTAAGAAACATTTTCCATTCTTGTAATTGATTGTCATTTTCTAATTGTTGATTTTTTATTGCCTGCACAGGAGTATGGGGGCAGCCATCTTGTCTGACTGGCTTTTAACATCCTTTAGAGTTATGCTTTAAAGCAGCTTTATGAACCATAGACACAATGGATAGGAGAGGACCCACTCATTTTTATGGGAGAGTGTTGTGGGCATGCTCTGTGACCTGTACAGAGGTCATTTTGCAGGGATGGGGAGGAGGTGAGCTGTGACATCACCTTTTGTGAATAGTGAATCTGCATTATACAGAGATGTTACCACTCATTGTAATCCTGCTGCTGCTGATGATACGATTGCTGAATAGTTTCTGCTACAGAACAGGTAGTATCAGAATATTATTAAGCTTAGGGGTCAGTGTGAAAACGAAAGGATTTTAGGATCTTTTTAAATCGTGACATCTAAAATTAAAAAAAAAAATTTACAAATATGTCAAACATAGAAACTTGATTAATATAGGCCAAATGCACATGGGCAGAAATTCCGCAGCGGGATTTCCCATAGATTTTCTGCCCGTGCCCGCTGCCATAGGATTGCATTAGATAATTCAATCCTATGCAGACAGACGCGATTTGACCGCGTGAAAACTCGCACGGTAAACAAATTGCGATATGTCCTATTCCTGTCCAAGCCTCACAAAGGCTTGCACGGAAACGTCACTTGTGACATGCGGGCTCTGGTCTGCGCATGAGCGGCTGTGCGACAGCTGGTGCAGAGCAAAGTGAGCGCCGGGTCACTGCAGGGGCCCACTCACATCCCGCTGCAAGAATGTTCGCAGCGGGATCTGACAGCCCTCTGCAAGAGGCCTTAACCCCTTCAGTGGTGGGTTTCTTACCACCCTGTCAGACCCACCAGGGCAGTTTTTTTTAAATAGGCCAATCCTTTAATTTCAACTAATTTTGCAGTCACGTTCCAAGAGCCATAACTTTTTCGGTTCCCCACTGACGGCCATATGAGGGCTTGTTTTTGCGGGACAAGTTGTACTTTTTAATGCCATCATTTTTGCGTCTATATAATGTATTGCAGAACTTTTGTAAAAAATTTGTAGGGAAAAAAATAAATTCTGCCGTTTGTTTTCTGGATTTGATGTTTACGGAGTTCAGCATGCAGAATAAATAGTGTGATAACTTTATTCTCCGAGTCACATGATTCCGGCGATATCAAGTTTATACAGTTATTTTATGTTTTGCTATTTTTGTGCATTTAAAACATTTTTTTTCTTAAAGGGGTTGTCCCGCGCCGAAACGGGTTTTTTTTTTTCAATAGCCCCCCCGTTCGGCGCGAGACAAACCCGATGCAGGGGTTTAAAAAAAAAAAACCGGATAGTACTTACCCGAATCCCCGCGCTCCGGTGACTTCTTACTTACCTTGCGAAGATGGCCGCCGGGATCTTCACCCACGGTGGACCGCAGGTCTTCTCCCATGGTGCACCGTGGGCTCTGTGCGTTCCATTGCAGATTCCAGCCTCCTGATTGGCTGGAATCGGCACACGTGACGGGGCGGAGCTACGAGGAGCAGCTCTCCGGCACGAGCGGCCCCATTCAGAAGGGAGAAGACCGGACTGCGCAAGCGCGTCTAATCGGGCGATTAGACGCTGAAATTAGACGGCACCATGGAGACGGGGACGCTAGCAACGGAGCAGGTAAGTGAATAACTTCTGTATGGCTCATATTTAATGCACGATGTACATTACAAAGTGCATTAATATGGCCATACAGAAGTGTATACCCCCACTTGCTGCCGCGGGACAACCCCTTTAAAGGTTTGCTTTTGTGTCGCCACATTCCAAGAGCCGTAGTAATGTTATTTCCCATTGCCAGCGCTCTAGAAGGCCGTGGTTTTTGCGGGATGAACTCTAGTCTTCATTTATCTAATGTTTAGGAACATGTAAAATGGAGGCTGCTGATAATACACGGGGGACAATGGAGGCTGCTGATAATATACGGGACAATGGAGGCTGCTGATAATATACGGGACAATGGAGGCTGCTGATAATACACGGGGGACAATGGAGGCTGCTGATAATACACGGGGACAATGGAGGCTGCTGATAATACACGGGGGACAATGGAGGCTGCTGATAATACACGGGGGACAATGGAGGCCGCTGATAATACACGGGGACAATGAAGGCTGCTGATAATACACGGGGACAATGGAGGCTGCTGATAATACACGGGGGACAATGGAGGCTGCTGATAATACACGGGGGACAATGGAGGCTGCTGAAGATACAGGGGGGACAATGGAGGCTGCTGATAATACACAGGGGGACAATGGAGGCTGCTGATAATACACAGGGGGACAATGGAGGCTGCTGATAATACACGGGGACAATGGAGGCTGCTGATAATACACGGGGGACAATGGAGGCCGCTGATAATACACGGGGACAATGAAGGCTGCTGATAATACACGGGGACAATGGAGGCTGCTGATAATACACGGGGGACAATGGAGGCTGCTGATAATACACGGGGACAATGGAGGCTGCTGATAATACACAGAGACAATGGAGTTTGCTGATAATACACGGATGACAATGGAGTTTGCTGCTAATACACTGGGGACAATGGAGGCTGCTGATAATACACGGGGGACAATGGAGGCTGCTGATAATACACGGGGGACAATGGAGGCTGCTGATAATACACGGATAACAATGGAGTTTGCTGATAATACACGGGGACAATGGAGTTTGCTGATAATACACGGAGACAATGGAGGCTGCTGATGATACACGTGGGACAATGGAGGCCGCTGATAATACACGGGGGGGGGGGGACAATGAAGGCTGCTGATAATACACGGAGACAATGGAGGCTGCTGATGATACACGTGGGACAATGGAAGCTGCTGATAATACACGGGGGACAATGGAGGCTGCTGATAATATACGGGACAATGGAAGCTGCTGATAATACACGGGGGACAATGGAGGCTGCTGATAATACACGGGGACAATGGAGGCTGCTGATGATACATGTGGGACAATGAAGGCTGCTGATAATACACGGGGACAATGGAGGCTGCTGATAATACACGGGGACAATGGAGGCTGCTGATAATACACGGGGACAATGGAGGCTGCTGATAATACACGGGGACAATGGAGGCTGCTGATAATACACGGGGAAAATGGAGGCTGCTGATAATACACAGGGACAATGGAAGCTGCTGATAATACACGGAGACAATGGAGGCTGCTGATGATACACTTGGGACAATGGAGGCTGCTGATGATACACGGGGGGGGGGGGACAATGGAGGCTGCTGATAATACACAGGGACAATGGAGGCCGCAAATAATACATTGGTGACATTGGAGACCGCTGATAATACACAGGGGACAATGGAGGCCGCTGATGATTTTCCGGTGTTTATAAATATGCCTGGCAGAGACCACACATGGCAGCAAGTTGGTAACTGGTTCACTAGTGGTGGCGAATGCACTGTTCCCCTCCCAACTGTGGCAGCAACTGACAAAGTAATCAAACGGGGAAAAATCTAAAATTCGTGATGCCAGCCTGAACGCAGATCGAAATCTGTTCCACGTGAAATAAAAGCAAAAATGGTTGCATTAAAATAAAATGGGGGTGGTAGTCCTTATCCCTGGAGAGTGGTGTGGTACCTGAGTGCAGATGGTGACGTGGTGAGAAGGGACTCCAGGAGTCCGGATGAACCATGAAACAATAAAGACTTTATTTTCGGAGGTAAATCATCAGTAGCCGACACGTTACACAATGGACCTTCTATTTCCTGAGATTGACAAATCCAGGCAAGCACAGTAGTTACATCTGCTCATTAAGAAAAATAAGTCCAGAAGCCACATTTGCACTTTTAGGCTGGCTTCACAGAGGGTGGATTTGCCACGAAATTTCTTCCGGAATTTTGCTGCAGCAAATCCGCATGCGGCCGCTAATCCCAAGATTAGCCAGCCATGTGGACGAAATTTGGGAAAAATCTCGTCCACACGGGACGGCCAATCTGTCGCGGCAAAGCAGGCAGAAACTGGCGCTGCGGCATGGAATTACCCGGCCGCAGCATGTCAAATTTTTTTTTTCCATTGCAGCCGCGCTGTTCTCTATGGGAACGCCAGCCGCAATGGAAAAGAATGCGGCCAAGCTTCTCCAAAACCTGCGGCTAAGTGCCGTGGGTTTTGAAGTAGCACTTCCCTGGCAGAAATCTCACGTTTTTCCACTGCAGCAAGACAGTGAGATTTCTGCCGGAAATACGTCCTGTGTGACCCCAGCCTTAGCCTTTTTCCACAATTTCAAGTACAGGAAACTCTTCTGTACCCCAGGATTTTACTTCTCTTTCTCTCCCTTTCTTTGCTCCGTATTTCTTCTATCTATTTCTTTGTCTGACTATGAATTCCTCTCTTCGCATACAAACTCTCTTTTTCTTCTTTTCCTACTGTTAAACAAACTATTTCTTTCCTACCAGATTAATACGTAAACTGATTCTTCTTCACTTTCTGGTCTGTATAAACTATCTCTCACGCTTTATCTCTGTCTTCTCAAGGCAAACTTTTCTTTTGTACTCGCACTTCCGCTTTCTCACCACACTGTGACGTTCTTTAGCTCTGATCTTTGCTTCTGCTCTGTTCACTTGCTTTTTCTGTTCTCCTATATATTGTTCATTCTGCTTCTCTCAACTTCCACTTCCTCTGTTCTCATTAAATTCTATCAACCAATCAGTGAGGAGCGGTTATTCTCCAATCACAGACAGGCTATCTCTCTGTTACCGGACTAGCCTCTAGGGTACAGTGTGAGTTACCAGACAGGATATGCATGAAGAACAAACATTTAACATTAATACAGCAGTGCACACATATTTCAGTAAGACAGCTAGATGGCCTTCTGTAATGGGACACTATACAGGTCCGTGTATCACACACACACAGACGTGCAGTGTGAGGTGCGCATGTATTGTGTATGGACAGTGCTGGATACGCTGCTTATACCAATGTATAGGGCTCACACTGCATGATACACAGAGCAATAGAGCATGCTGCGATGTATTTCTCGTGCGTAGCGATACGCAGTGTATAGACGCAGATGTGCAGGGGTAAATGAAAGTCCATGGACGGCATATCACACAGCCCTTCAGCGCTTAAAAAAATACAGAAAATATGAAAAGATTGAAACAAAACTCTATATAAGGGGAGGTAAAAGCAGGATAGGGGACTGGCCACTAAACAATAATGAATCCTGTCCATCACGAGGAACAACAGTTAAAGTCCTGATTAGCCTTGTTAAGATCCATTCATTACTTGGATGTGTTTCTTCGGTATGGATCAGTACTTAGCTGGCAGCGACGGTATGATGCCACAAGGTTTGCACACCTGGATTTGGGGATTTTCTGCCATTCTTCCCTGCAGATCCTCTCCAGCTGTCAGACTGGACGGGCAGAGCGGCCAGAAAGAACCTCTCCTCAGTAGGGGCTCATTCACACGGCCGTTGGTGGAAAGCTGAATGGAACAAAGTAAGGAGATATTCTTAATGATAGCCTGATCCAGAACGCAGGGGGCCTCAGACGGGGCAGATGGGTCACCTTCCAACAAGACAATGACCATAAGACCACAGCCAAGACAACACAGGAGAGGTTAGGGACAACTCTGTGAATGTCCTTGGGTGGCCTGGCCAGAGCCCTGACTTGTATCCAATCTCTGGAGAGACCTAAACATGTCTGTCCACAGCCGGCCCCCATCCACCCTGATAGAGGGCAGAAAATTCCCAAATCCAGGTGTGCAAACCTTATGACATCATACCAAGAAGATTGGAATCACTGCCAAAGGGGCGTCACCTAAGTGCTGAGTACAGGGTGTTAATACTTATGGCACTGCTAAGTGGTAATATTTAATTTAAAAAAAATTGCAAATACTTCTTACACTCAGTAGTCACTTTGTCATCATGGGGCACTGACTGCAGAATGATGGGGGAAGACCTGAATAAGAAAATGTAAGAAAGTGAGAGTCTGAAGACTTTCTGGGCCACTGTAGCTATTAGCCCTGCATACCGCCTAACATGGAGTGTGTAGACATACAGCACATTATGCAACTACCGTAGTAGTTTCCATTCTGGGGGGAGTGCCCGGACCCTTCCTGTGTTCTGCTGTCTTCACTGCCTGTGATTACCATGAATAATGACCCAAAGCCTTCCACAAGCAGGGAAAGAGGCCGCCGTCCCAGACGTCAGAGAGGGACATGCACAGTTTATTATACCCTGTCATATTCCCACGACTGTGTGCGAGGTGTGTGAATGGGCCCTAAAGCCATGCTGCAGGACTACTTGCTCTGCTCATGCTGCAGGACTACTTGCTCTGCTCATCCTGGATAATGAAGCTGATCACATTGTGTTATCCTGCCGTGACCCTCAGCGATGAGTTATGATCTACAAGGGAATCTCCCGCAAGCGTTCAGTTATCTGTGCTGCCACCAGGGGGTGAAGAAAGTGGCCATGGAACACACAGACTATAGAGTCCCTTGGGTTATTGGTGGTTCACATCCAGGAGGCGCTCATAACCTGTGTGACTTCTGACTTCTCATTTCCGTATATCGGTGCCCTTTTCTGCGCTCCACAGTACGACCTGCACAATATTAACCCTGTGATATATATGAGCGCACACTAACCGCTCCATATAAGAAGGACACTTCCACCACTAGTTGTGTGCCGGACGCACTTACAATTGGCGCAGCCAGGAGTGGATATTTTCTGCAATTGCATTCATATATTTATTTCTTACGGTATTTTTCTCTGCATTGTTTTTTTATAATATTCACGGTCTATATAATATCTTATGAGATTCTTTAATAAAGTTTTTGTATGGAAATAATGTGGTGGTTCTTTAGCCGGTGGATCTCACTCATTTGGCTGTAGTATACAAGTGACACCTAGTGGCACCGAAATATATTGTGGTCTTATGAGTAGAGATGTCTACCGTGTTAGGGCGCCCACCCACTGGCGTTTTTTTTTCCCTGCGAAATTCGCAGCATTTTTTTTCTGCAGGGGTCTATGGGACTTGTAATGTTAAAATCACGATCGCGCAAATGAGGTGGGGGTGGTACAGGAGGTACAAGGGGGGAGCGAGGCATGGGGGAATACAGGCAGTACGGGAATTACATGTGGAAATCAGTTATTAGGAAGCAAACAGGGTGGGGTGGTAAGGAGGGGCAGGGGTAGAGGTCGTATGTAATAAGCAGGGTGGAAGGTGTGGGGAGCCATCGGGAGAGGCGGGGGACTAGGTCAGGAGATTTGGTATGCCTCCCTGAAGAGATGCGTTTTTAGGGCAGTCTGAAGTTTCATGCATCAGGGATCATCCGGATGCCTTGGGGTAGAGCATTCCAGAGGATGGGTGCTGCTCTGGTGAAGTCGTGTAGGCGAGCATGTAAGGTGTGTTTAGTCTGAGTGTGTTAGCGGATCGGAGTGTGCGGGCTGGGTGGTGTACGGACAGGAGGGAGGCGATGTACGGTGGCGCGGCGCAAATGAGAGCTTGGTGGGTGAGGAGTTTAAATTTCGTTCTGCAGCGGATGGGCAGCCAATGCAGTGACTAGCATAGTGCAGAGGCATCTATAAGACCTACCCCCAAAATAACCCCTACCCTGATTTTTGGGAGGCTTGAAATATAAACCATACCCCGAAAATAAACCCTAGCGGAATTACATTAAAAAAAAAAAACATTACCAAGCAGATGCGGTCCGGGTTCCTCCGCTGGTCTCCGTAGCTTAGCTGACAGAAGATCGTTTCCTGGTTCCGGGATTCATAAATCCCGCTTCCAGGAAGCGATGGCTATGATTACTTCTCGAGCGCTGACAGACAATTTATGCAGCGCTTGATGAAACAATGCGATGGCTGCGATTGGTTCATTGAGCGCTGCATTGATTGGTTCTTAAAGCGCTGCTCAACCAATCAACAGCCATCGGGTTATGGAGGTGGGATTTGTGAATTGGCTGAGTGGTGTTCGTCTCAGCATCTCCGGTGGCGGCTTCTCCTCACTCCGCAGCAGACATCTGCGGAGATGCAGAGACGAACACTGCTCTGTCCATTCATAAATCTCGTCTCCACAACACGATGGCTGTGATTGGTTATTCATGCACTACAATGATTGGCTAACAGCGCTCGATAACCAATCAGAGCCATCGCTTCCTGGAGGCAGGATTAATGAATCCCAGAACTAGCAAGTGATCTTCTGTCGGCAGCTGAGAACTGCAAGCAAGCATGCCGGAGCTCCTGCGACCAGTGGTAGGACGCAGTCCGCGGCTGCTAGGTAAGTACAATGCAACATCCCCCAAAAATAAGACCTGGTGCCTCTTTTGGGGCAAAAATTAATATAAGACAGGGCCCTATTTTTGGCAAAACTCAGTAGATACATGCGGCCGACTAATATTAACCCGCTGTTAATAAAAACAATTTATGCAAATATATATATTGTGTGAATCTTATCTAATTAATTTATCAATTATTTTGCAATTTAGCTCCAGTACATGAAGGACCCCCAGCGGCAGTTTAAGTTGCGGTCTCAGGAGTGAACTTCTTACTGTGCTTTACACGCTAAGGGTGAAGTCACACGAACGTATATCGGCTCGGTTTTCACGCCGAGCCAATATACGTTGTCCTCGTGTGCAGGGGGGGGGGGGGGGAGGATGGGAGAGCCAGGAGCAGGAACTGAGCTCCCTCCCCCCCTCTCTGCCTCCTCTCCGCCCCTCTGCACTATTTGCAATGGGAAGAGGCGGGGAGGGGGCGGGGCTAATTCGCGGAACTTAGCCGCGCCCCCTCCCCACCTCTTCCCATTGCAGATAGTGCAGAGGAGCGGAGAGGAGGCGGAGAGGGGGGCGGGAGCTCAGTTCCTGCTCCTGGCTCTTCCAGCCTCCTCCCCCCTGCACACGAGGACAACGTATATCGGCTCGGCGTAAAAACCGAGCCGATATACGTTCGTGTGACTTCACCCTAACACTGACTCTTGAGACGGCCATGTGTGGGCGCTCTCCCATAGACATCAATAAGAGGCGCTTGTATATATCTTCTGCAGACCCACGCTGTTTGCACACACTAATTACTTGTGGGCTCAGCGCTGGACCCAGGGACCCAATGACCATTCCCTCACCTTGGACCTCCATAACATAGTTTCCCTTTAATGAATTTTGAGTCTACAACTTTTTGTGTTTTCTGTTTACACTGTTTTATCTATCATTAGGGCTTCTCCCATGTTACAGTTTTAGGGGTCCGGCGCGGGCTCTATCTGCCATGCAGAAAACAGGGACAGCAACCTGAACAGTTGCCATAGAGCAGTAACTGTGAGACGGAGACTTGTGCCCAAATTCTCTGTTGTCCAATGTAAGAGACAGACAGTGACTGAAACTATGAGACGGGAGACCAAAGAGACCGTCACACATATTCTCTCTTTTGGTGCCTTCTTGTTTTCTGTCCCCATGCAGTTTTCGGTTGGGACAAGGCAGCTGGTGAGGCGGACTTCACCGCAGTGCTGACATTTAATGCTGGGAAACCATATATATGGAAAGCAGCATGAAAACTAATTTCAGTGTAAAATATGTTTTATTTGTAATTGCATGATTTAAGTCCAGGAAGAGGAAATAGTTTCCATCAACAAGTTCTTGACTTGTCTGTCGTGTCCTCCTGCTGCTGCAATGCCAAGCTGTGCGAAGGACAGGTAGGTAGGTGCTCAGCAGCAGTTAAAGGGCCGGTACCAGTACCCTATCCACCAAGACCCCCACCAATCTTGAGAACAGTGGTCCCATGTCCGCTTTCCTCCTCACTGTGAGATTACTACATCTCCTGCAGTAAGGAGGAGACTGAAGGGAGAGGTGGTCACACAAGCGCACTAGCACTCTATTCACTTTCAATGGGACTGCAGCGATACCCGAGAGGCACCCACTCGGCTATTTCCCTCAGACCCATTGAAATGAAT
Source organism: Eleutherodactylus coqui (assembly GCF_035609145.1). Lineage (NCBI taxonomy): Eukaryota > Metazoa > Chordata > Amphibia > Anura > Eleutherodactylidae > Eleutherodactylus > Eleutherodactylus coqui. The sequence goes on from NC_089844.1 coordinate 164,174,356, forward strand.
GGAGCGCTGACAGCGCATGCTCAACCAGTTGTCCATTGACAGTGACATCATTGCGGGCAAAGAAGTGACAGACACAGCGGTACATGGGAGTCCTGTTCTCGAGATCGGCAGGGGTCTCAGTGATGAGACCCCACCAATCAGCAAGTTATCCCCTAGCATTTGTTCCACGTCACTTGTCTAGTTGCACCATTATTATTTGGCGCAAAGTGATGATGTCGATCATACGTGAAGCATTAACTCCTTCAACTTCCACCAAACATAAAAATCGTGTGGATGGGTGGCCCATACAGTTTCTCCTGTGCCATGCACTGACGCAGTCCATAAAGGCATCGTTTAGCCAGTCTTGAATGGGTTGCGGCTGGGGCACCCGCCATGCTTAAAGTATGTCCTAAGGAACTTGTGAGTAGTTCTTCAATAATGGCGCTGACGGGTTGCAGAATGAGCTGTAGCCATTGTTCTCTGCTGAGGTTTTCACATAAGGGCCTGGACCGGTTGGCTGAACATGCCGAGCCAGACGTTAATAATGAGCGGCCACTGGCTGCAACATGCCCCAATAACCCATGGGTTCTGTCGTGCCCAAGTATATTGGTTCTGCATGTAAAATACCCCATCCCAGCTGAATGTGGACCCATCAGTCCATATTATGAAGGTTGTAGGGATACCTTATGCAATGGAGGCCAAAGAGGTCCCCATCTCACACAATAAAGGCTTTTGGTTCTGTCCAGGTTCCTGTCTCTCCAGCCTTAGATACGAGAGGGTGCAACTTAAGACGCAGTCTGAAAAGAGCCTTACTCAGCAGAGGGCGACACTGGGCACAAAAATTATTAAAACTGGGGACACAGAAGGATACATTGATGTATACATGTTGCCGGCTCTTCTACATCCTGAGGGCACGGTAGTACGATATATACATCTGATAACGGTTTGGTGACACAGTTTATGAAGTCAGACGAGAGCCACAACTACTTTCTAATCCACATCCATATTTTATATGAGTTTCTGTTCCTGTAGTCCTCAGTCCTGTACTCCATCCACTGCTTGTATACCAGAGCATGCAAGACCAGCAGGGCGGCGATGAAGACCCCCAAAGGGCAGCAGGCGATCAGCCGGTCGTACATTGTGGCTGAAAACAAAACAGATGCGATTGTCACCATCGTTAAATGACGCTCCAGTCTCAGGACACGACGTGTGTAATAGATATATACTGGTTGGTGCTGGTAAGTGGGCACCTCAGACATATAAATGGGGCATTCTGACACCGTAACATAGTAACATAGTATGTAAGGCCGAATGAAGACATTGTCCATCTAGTCCAGCCTGTCTATCCTACTGTGTTGATCCAGAGGAAGGCAAAAAACCCCAAGGCCAGAAGCCAATATGGGTCAGTCTTGTAGGCACTACTTGTGTGAGCGTTCTCTGGGTGGCACTAAGCACTTGGGCTAACACAGCTTATGGGGTACTCTCTGGTTGGAAAAAATAACCCCTTAAGGATGTGGCCCTCTTTTTTTCTCTAATTTTTGGGTTTTCCTCCCCACTTTTAAAAAATCATAACTTTTATTTATCCCACAATGTAGCTGTCTGAGGACTCGTTTTCTGCGGGATGAGTTGTATTTTGCAGTGGTACTATTTAATGTACCATATAATGTACTGAAAAACTTTAAGTAATTCTAAGACGTGCGAAATGGGAAAAAAAAGTGCAATTCCGCTGTTTATTTATTTATTTTTTTGATGGGGGGTTGGATGGGGTTTCTTGTTTCCATGGTGTAGCCACTGCAGCAACAATCACATGACAACTTCATTCTATGGGTCAGTTACTACCATACCAAATTTATACAGTTTTTTTCCTCTACTACTTTAATTAAATATCTTCGGATTAGAATTACATTATTTTCCGCCGCCATCTTCTGACGGCCATAACTATTTTATTTGTCCGTTGACGTAGTGTGAGGGCTTATTTTTTGGGAGATGTCCTGTAGTTTCTAGTCGTAGCAATTTGGAGTATATATAACTTTTTTGATCACTTTTTATTTTTTTTTTCTTGGAGACAGGGCGACCAAAAAAGGCGCAGTTCTGACATTCTGTAATTTTTTCTTATGACAACGTTCACGGTGCGAGGTAAATAATGTGTTACTGTGATAGATTGGACTTTTATGGATGCAGCAATACCATTATATATATATTTTTTAGATTTTTTTATTATTAATATGGGAATGGGATTTTAAAAAAAACAACTTTTATTAGCTTTTATTTTTTTTAATAACAAATAAAACTTTTTAAAACTGACTTACATTTTTTTTTTAGTTCCCCCTAGGGGACCACAACTTTGATCGCTCCTGCAGTATGATGTAATGCCATAGCATTACATCATACTGTGATCTGACAGGCATTCTGTCAAGCCACTTCACAGGCACTGCTTCAAAGGCAATCTGCAAAGGCAGTCTTTAGAAGGTTCCAAGCTGCCATGGCAACAGAACGGCACCCAGCGATCTTATCACAAGGGGTCAGTGAGGTATTTAACCCCTTGAGTGGCGGGTTTCCTACCACCCTGTCGTGCCCACCAGGGCAGGTTTTTTAAAATGGTCTAATCATTGAATTTCAACTAATTTTGCAGTTGTGTCTCAAGAGCCATAACTTTTTCATTTTTCCATTGACATGGCCATATGAGGGCTTGTTTTTTGTGGGGCAAGTTGTGATTTTTTAAACAGGGGGGAGGAAAAAAAGAAATGGGGAAAAAAAAAAAGGGGCCATGTCATTAAGGGGTTAAATAATGCATTAACTTCCTTCTCTGGGTCATTACGACGCATGGATACCACATGTGTGATTGTATTTTTGATTTTTTACAAAGTAAAGGGAGACAAGTGTTTTTATTATTTTTTAAATAATTTTTTCACTTTTTTTTTTTTTTTTAATTTATTTATTTATTTTTTTTGTCCCTTTAGGGGACTTCCACAGGGACCCATCAGGACCCCTGATCACATTCCGGGGGTCCGATGGTGACAGCCCTTTACATGCTGCAGTGACAGCCCTTTACATGCTGCAGTCACATAGACTGCAGCATGTAAAGGGTTAACACAGCAGAGATCAGAGGTTTTCTCTGATCTCTGCTGTAAGAGCTGGTACCTAGCTGTCCTCTCACAGCCAAGCACCAGCTCTCCCTGCCACAGAGACCATCGGCTTGCTTCTGACAAGCCGATGGTCTCTATGGCAACCTGTAAACAAAGCAGGAGATTGCCGGCATATTGGCAATATCTTCAGCTGGTTTTTCAAAGCCCTTGCTTTGTTCTCTGTGGGACTGTGCAGGCAGAGCACACTGTCACCGCTTGTGGCATTGTGCTCTGCAGCTCCCATAGTGATACATAGCCCGGAAATCTTCCGAGCTATATCGCTATGGGCAGTGGAGCTCGTCCCGGAAAATTTCCGGGCGTGCCACTCAAGGGGTTAAATATCACTGCTAGAATTGAGCCTCACAGGTACTGTTTCTAGAGTACTTTCCGGCAGGTACTATCTTGCTAATAATCAGTACTGGGCATTTTCTGGCAATATTTATGGGGCGCTGTGACTTTTGGGGGCAATGAACAGAAACTTCCCAACATGTCCATTAAAGAGTAATGACATTAATGCATAACAAGCCACAGAAGTCGTCGGGGACCTCGGCAGCAGCATCTAAGTCACTGCACAGTGGAGCAGCGGCCCACAGCAACATAGACCTGTGGGCACCTGGCAATTACACCCCTGTACCGGGAATGTACGATTAGAGGAGGGTATTGGTAGCTTTTTTTTGTTCTGCGCCGCCAGTTTATGCGCCGCAGGTTTAACCAGCTGGGCAGACTTATGTGTGTCTGCACAGAAGTACTAATAGATCAGGCCCTGCGACCGCTCACATGATGTGCAGACGCTGCCCTGACATGCATCTGGCGTGATGCCAATTACACGCAGTCCATATGTAGCTGCAACACGAGAGCCGCCTAAAGACAGAGCATCGATTTGTCTTTTTTTTTAAGATTTCCATGTGAAAATCAGTTGTTTCCTCATTAGCCAGCTTCCAATAGGTGGCGCTGTGGAGGCTTATTCTATCATGCATTTGCATAGCTTTTTCCCAGGGAGCATTGCATGGCCCGTACAACACTCCCTCCACCCTTGAGCTCTCCACAAGGAGAAACATTCCCACCACTGATCCATTAGTAATAGACAGAATTTACCAATGATGGGGAAGACTAAGGTGGATCAAACCCAGATGGATATTGATGGATAGCAGGCAGACGTGGTGTGAATGGGGCAGTTAGCCTGAATTGGGCAAGGTCAGCCTGGTTTGTGTGGAGGAGCCGCCCAACCAGATGTCACCCTGCAAACGTCTGGTGTGGAAAAGCAAAAACAGTGAAATGGTGCAACAGCATTGTGTGGATAGAGGACTGCATACTCCTTTATTGGATAATATTAAAAGCCAGAATATATAAAGCAATTCAGATAAGCTTGGATAAAGGTCCATTCAAGAGAAGAAGGAAGCAAAGAGAAGAGGGAAGCCAAGGGAAGAGGGAAGCCAAGGGAAGAGGGAAGCCAAGGGAAGAGGGAAGCCAAGGGAAGAGGGAAGCCAAGGGAAGAGGGAAGCCAAGGGAAGAGGGAAGCAAAGAGAAGAGAAAAAGCAAAGGGAAGAGGGAAGCAAAGGGAAGAGGGAAGCAAAGGGAAGAGGGAAGCAAAGGGAAGAAGGAAGCAAAGGGAAGAGGGAAGCAAAGGGAAGAGGGAAGCAAAGGGAAGAAGGAAGCAAAGGGAAGAAGGAAGCAAAGGGAAGAAGGAAGCAAAGGGAAGAAGGAAGCAAAGGGAAGAAGGAAGCAAAGGGAAGAGGGAAGCAAAGGGAAGAGGGAAGCAAAGGGAAGAAGGAAGCAAAGGGAAGAAGGAAGCAAAGGGAAGAGGGAAGCAAAGGGAAGAGGGAAGCAAAGGGAAGAGGGAAGCAAAGGGAAGAGGGAAGCAAAGGGAAGAAGGAAGCAAAGGGAAGAGGGGCAAAAAAGTATACTTGACAAAGGAATAAAATAGGAACTGAATGATTGGATGGTACATGGTATATACAATAACCTGTAAATAATATAAGTAGGATAATGACTATTAATACTACATATGGTACGGGAAAACATCCATCATAAGACATTGAGCGGACAACAAATGGTGGGTACGAAAAGATAAAAGCAAAATAATAGAAAATAGGCGCGTCCTCTTAAGGCGGCACAGGTAATTCGGACTTTTCTTGGAGTCCTGTGCCCACTATCTCCCATAGAGTTGTATAAGCGAGCTGCAAAAATGACTGGAAAGACTCAAGACTTTACACCACGTAGACCGCAGACAGGGAGACCGTGGGAACCAGGAAGTGGGCGAGTGTAAAACGTGCATCCCGCGGCTCCCCGTCACGTCCACTGACAGCACTAGAACGTAGTGTAAGGTGCTGTAAGGAGGTGACGGGTTCACTTCACTGATGAAGGGAGTTCATGCCCTGAAACATATTTTAATTGCTGTTTTTTAATATCATCCAATAAATCAGAACTGAGTCATTTATCCACATGACTGATGTATTCTTGCGGAAGGTTGCACCACTTCACCAATTTTTTACCAGAAAGGAGTCCAGCAGCGTCAGGGGCATATACATATGAAGCGGAGGGCAGTACACCTCCCTGTGCATGCGCCCGATGCCACTGATCAGTACGCTGCAGCTATAGAGAAAGAGCTCAGCTTCATTAAGGTGTGAGGGTGTGTTAGTGACCCCTGAAGATGCTGGTAGATTCCCTGTAGCGCCAAAATATGCCCAGCCCTGAGACGTTATAATTGTGGATGGGTGCAGGCAGAGGAATGTTTATATCTGGGGGTATATGATATTACATCTGGATGGTATATGATATTACATCTGGACGGTATATGATATTACCTCTGGATGGTATATGATATTACATCTGGATGGTATATGATATTACATCTGGACGGTATATGATATTACATCTGGACGGTACATGATATTACATCTGGACGGTATATGATATTACATCTGGACGGTATATTGTCACCTTCTTTAGGTTACCTTGCACAGTGAGATAAGTGCCCGCTCCTCTACACTCCTGATTTACGCCGCTACGCCGGACGTCGACAGAACAGAAGTACCACCCCGAGTCCCGTCCTCTCAGGTCCCGCAGCAGTATCCCCGCATCCATAGATGACTGGAAAGCATCGAAGTCCACATGGAATCGAGTGGAGTCGGGGGAGCCATCACCAGGATAGATTTTGGTCTCTACCGCGTTCTCGTCCATCTTTCTCCAGATCAGTGATGGTTTCTGCAGGTGAAGCTCTGAGGACAAGCTGCAGTTCAGCTTCACTGAGGACCTGCGACCGACCGTCTGTGGACCCGACTGCTGCACCAGCTGCGCAGGACAACCTGGACACAGCAGAATGCAGAGGAGGTCAAGGAAAAGCTACAACACCGAGAATGCAACACAGCATAAATACATTGTAGTCAGCTGTCCTACAGTCAGCCTCAAACAGCTGATAACTGAGAGCAGAAGATATTTAATTCATACACCTTTCTTACAGTCAACTTTCACCTAGTCTGATAACAGGTAACAATAGCTTATATTCAACACTAAATCCTCTACACCTACGGCCAATCTGCTGTGCAGTGTCGCTTTAGAACCCCTTTTCTATGCCATTCTCCTTTGTCGTTACCTTTGGACGTCGGGATGACCAGGACGAGCAGCGCTAGAATCACCATCCTCATCTTGGAGGGTTTCTTATATCCTGACTTCACAAGAAGAAGAAGACAACAAAAATAACGACACCTTTATTTCATTTCTGCCTAAACCACCTCCTTACAAGGAACCGCACGAGCCACTTCCTTCTGTATGCTATTAATAATTTCAAGAACTGCACGCCAACGTCTTACGAGGTCGCACACTGCCATCCATCCATCCTGCTCCATAGAGCAGGGCACACCGCCATCCATCCTGCTCCATAGAGCAGGGCACACCACCATCCATCCTGCTCCATAGACCAGTGCACACCGCCATCCATCCATCCTGCTCCATAGAGCAGGGCACACCACCATCCATCCTGCTCCATAGACCAGTGCACACCGCCATCCATCCATCCTGCTCCATAGACCAGTGCACACCGCCATCCATCCTGCTCCATAGAGCAGGGCACACCGCCATCCATCCTGCTTCATAGAGCAGTGCACACCGCCATCCATCCTGCTCCATAGAGCAGTGCACACCGCCATCCATCCTGCTCCATAGAGCAGTGCACACCACCATCCATCCTGCTCCATAGACCAGTGCACACCACCATCCATCCTGCTCCATACACCAGTGCACACCGCCATCCATCCTGCTCCATAGAGCAGTGCACACCGCCATCCATCCTGCTCCATAGAGCAGGGCACACCGCCATCCATCCTGCTCCATAGAGCAGGGCACACCGCCATCCATCCTGCTCCATAGACCAGTGCACACCACCATCCATCCATCCTGCTCCATAGAGCAGGGCACACCACCATCCATCCATCCTGCTCCATAGAGCAGTGCACACCGCCATCCATCCTGCTCCATAGAGCAGTGCACACCGCCATCCATCCTGCTCCATAGAGCAGTGCACACCACCATCCATCCTGCTCCATAGACCAGTGCACACCACCATCCATCCTGCTCCATACACCAGTGCACACCGCCATCCATCCTGCTCCATAGAGCAGTGCACACCGCCATCCATCCTGCTCCATAGAGCAGTGCACACCACCATCCATCCTGCTCCATACACCAGTGCACACCGCCATCCATCCTGCTCCATAGAGCAGGGCACACCACCATCCATCCTGCTCCATAGACCAGTGCACACCACCATCCATCCTGCTCCATAGAGCAGGGCACACCGCCATCCATCCTGCTCCATAGAGCAGGGCACACCGCCATCCATCCTCCTCCATAGAGCAGGGCACACCACCATCCATCCTGCTCCATAGAGCAGGGCACACCACCATCCATCTTGCTCCATACACCAGTGCACACCACCATCCATCCTGCTCCATAGACCAGTGCACACCACCATCCATCCTGTTCCATACACCAGTGCACACCGCCATCCATCCTGCTCCATAGAGCAGTGCACACCGCCATCCATCCTGCTCCATACACCAGAGCACACCACCATCCATCCTGTTCCATACACCAGTGCACACCGCCATCCATCCTGCTGCATAGACCAGTGCACACCGCCATCCATCCTGCTCCATAGACCAGTGCACACCGCCATCCATCCTGCTGCATAGACCAGTGCACACCGCCATCCATCCTGCTGCATAGACCAGGGCACGCTGACACTACGACTGGGGGCACGCTTGGGTTAAAAAAGTCTGTTACATCCGCAAAAAAATTTTTTTTTTTTTTAGAGCCCTTAGCTATAAAGATTCGAAATAATCCCAACATTAGAGGAATAGAAATTGCGGGGGTCCACCACAAAATCAGCATGTTTGCAGATGATATTCTCGCCATAATATCATCCCCCCACATTACAATCCCAAACCTCATGGCGGAACTGTCCAGGTTCGGGTCAATCTCTGGTTTAAAAATCAACGAAACCAAATCAAAAGCCTTCAATCTCACCCTACCTCCACACACGCTGTCCTTACTACAAGCTAATTTCCCGTTTCAGTGGTTGACGGGGTCACTGGGTTATCTGGGAGTGAGCTTGACAAATTCATATGAAAAGCTATACACACAATTACATACCACTCCTCCGAAAACTTCGTCTAATGATGGAAGGCTGGGACAAATACCACATATCGTGGATTGGGAGAGTGAACTCCTTGAAGATGTCATTCCTTCCCAAACTTCTCTATTTTTTCAGAGCTCTTCCGGTCCAGGTTCCAGGGCATTGCTTGAAACACTTCAACAGATGACCCTCCGCTTTATCTGGAATAGCTCTATCCCCAGAGTGGCACGTTCCACCTTGTACAGACATAGACGACAAGGAGGCTTGGGATTCCCACAGCTTACAAAATACTACCAGGCGGCCCAGGTGGCCCAGTTAGCATCCCTACACTCCACTACAAATACCCCTCTCTGGCATTCGATAGAGGCCATGGAAATTCACCCCCTTACAGTAGATTCACTACTATGGATCCCCCCGACACATAGGCCTGTAATAACTAATCCAATTATAAAACACTCTCTAAGAGTTTGGGACTCCATAAAGTACTCCGGGAATCTGCTCTCCCCCCACCTACCCTTGCTACCACTCCTACGTAATCCGCTATTTTTGCCGGGTCTCGACTCCCCTTTGACTTTTCAAAACTGGACCCAAAGAGGCATCACTAAGATCTACCACTTACTTTCTCGTGAAGATGTGACCACATTCCCTAACTTACAGAAAACTAAGGACATACCACTCTCGGAATTATTCCGTTACTTAGGCCGCCTGCATACGGGCGGAAATCCCGCAGCGGGATTTCCCGCGGGATTTCCGCCGCTCAAAGCCTGCATAGGAGTGCATTACAATACGTACTCCTATGCAGACGGCCGCGTGAAATATCGCGCGCAAACAAAGCGCGGCATGCCCTATTTCTGTGCGGGGCTCGCAGAGCCTCGCACAGAAACGTCACTCACCCGGCCGCCGGCTCCAGTCTGCGCATGCGCCGGCTGCCCGGCAGCCGGCACATGAAAGAGCTGGGGCCGCCAGACGCGGGTGAGTACGCGCTCGTCCCTGCAGGCGCTCGGGTCGGGTCCCGCGACGAGAATCCTCGCCGCCGGATCTGATCCGCTCGTCTGCAGGCGGCCTTACAGTTAAAAAACTGGCTGTCCTCCTTATTGAAAAATACAGATGCTCCACACACCCTTACCCCCTTCGAATCCTTCTGTCTTAAACACCCGCAGGCAAAAGGCCTCATCTCCCAGATCTATTTGAATCTTGTTCATACCACTTACCGCACATGGCCAGGTGGGAGCGGGATCTGGGGGACGTTTTGAGTGAGGAGGAGTGGTCACAGATCTGGAATTCAACCAATCAAGGGGCCCGCAACATATTAATGTTGGAAACCTCATACAAAATTCTCCTTCACTGGTATCTAGTCCCAACACGAATTGCACATGCCGTCCTGGGCTACTCTAAAGATTGCTTCAGGGGCTGCTCCTCCCCTGGAGACATGCTCCATATATGGTGGTCCTGTCCCAGGGTCAAAAGACTTTGGATCAGAACATACTCCCTAATTTATTCTGTAACGTTTCATAATTTACGCAAAAACCCTTGGGAGGCCCTGTTGAACAAAAAGATCAAGGATATATCCCCAAACTCCAGAAAACTGATATCTTTCCTCTTCTTACTCACAAAACAAACCATTGCCCATTCCTGGCGTAAAGCATCACTAGATTTCTCCGAAGTGTGGAACTCCATGTGGTCTCTGTATTTCGCCCATACCACGTGACAGCACATAAATTGATCGATTTTCAGACAGTCTTCAGGCTTTTGCAAACACTTAACCCCTCACATGCTGCAGCTGTGCAATACATATAACAGAATGACTAGACAGGTTTGCACAGAGCATCAACACAAGACATGACATGTATGACATAATGGAGGGGGCCAGGCATAGATGTGCTGGGCCTCTACAATTACTACCTATGAGGCTGCACACACAAGCGAGGGTCCACGTGAAATCAAAAATCACTGCATGTCCTATTCCAGTCTGATCTTGCAGATGAGAACAAGGGCTCCTGCGCACACGTGGGAGAAAATCGCAGCATGCTCCATTTTTTTCAGATCCGCGGCACACCCACAGCTGATACGGTGGACGTGCCGCAGATCTGCAGGAAAGCAGGAGATTTTGGAAAAAAATGCAATGCATTTTTTCTTCCACTGTGCGGAAGAAAGAAGATCCGGCTACAACGGCGTAGATCCACGGCGTCTCTGGAGAGGTAAGAAAATGTCCCATTGCCGCGAGCACGCACGGATTCTGTGCGGGATTCCACACTCAGAAGCTGTGCGTGCTGTGGACATTGGGCCGTGCGCCATGTCTCCACCTGGCTTTTCCTTGGCACTTTTATGTTGTCATGGCGTTTTGTAAACGATTTTGATATGAGTGTTAGGGGTCATTCCCATGAGCGTATGAGTACAACGCTGCAAGTCTATTGCGAAGGGGCAGTGTTTCAACAGGCAGCCCGTCAAGGGCTCCGTATAAGTCCTCTGGAATCAGCCAATCTACTGCAGCCATCTTAATTAATAAGAGGAGGGGTCAGTAATCTATATAGGGACTCAGCTCAGGGGGCAGAAATAGCTAGGGAGATGGCGAAAAGGAGACGGCAAGTATGTGGTGCTTTTACCTCAGGGCTCACGTTGGGGGTCCGTATACCCTGATAATCACTCCACTGTTCCTTTGTACATCCTCGATAAACTTGGTGGATTTTTTTTACTCCTTTTAGCCCCCCCGCTTTATCCCTTTGGTTATTTTTGGTCTTTTTGGGTGATTATCTCCATTAGTTGCTCCCTGTGAAGGTGATGACTGTGCTGCAGTGATCTCCTGACAACAGGAACAGGTGGTGAGGGCAGAGCTGTCAATCACACTACAGCCCCGCCCACACTAGGGACAGCACCACAATAGCCAGCATGTCTTACTGCTGGCTGGAGAATCTCCCTATGTGGATACGCCTGAGGGCTTTTACCCGCTAGAGTTTTTCTTTTGCTGTGTTTTTTTTTTCCAAATGTCAATGGGACTTTCTAATGTTAAAAATCACAAGTTTGTGTTGCTGCCACTTTTTTTGTTGTTGTTGTTTGTGCGATTTTAACATTAGAACGTCCCATTGACGTTTGGAAAAAACGCAGTGAAATCGCAGCAAAGAAAAAAAAACCGCTAGTGGGTTAAAGCCCTAAGATAAGTGAGGACCTGGGGTATTGGCAGAGCCCCCTTTAAGTCTTGGCGTGCTGTGATCACAGTGCTGGCTCTCTGCTGCAGCTCCGGAGGAGACCCCTTAAGGGGACGGCCGTTATGGATGATGTGCTGGTGATCGGTAATGAGGATCCTATTATTGTGAAAGCTGTGGCCGGCCCTTCTGAAGAGCAGGATGGTGGTGGTGATCCCAAGATGGAGCGTCCCGATGACTGTGACAAGACCTGGACATTGCCTCCTCCCAGGTACGAGGCGGTAGGTAAATGTGGGTACTTACTGCTGCTCACTGGTTGGGGGTCCTGCCCCGACAGGTTCAGAAATACTCCCTTGTGTTGGGGTCTGGAGTAATACTACTACCAATGTTCCTCTAGAAGTAACTATTCCTCTGAGGGTCCCCCAGATACAACTAACCTCAGATCGAGTGACGCTACCTATAGCAGTGGTGACGAGCCTTTATAGGGACGGGCTGGTGGTTACAGATTGTATATAGATTCAGTATAACGTGTATTCAGTTATATCTCTGCACATTGTGAGCTGAGCAGTTTAATGGGCGGAGCTATCCTTGAGCTGAACAGTCTAATGGGCGGAGCTATCCTTGATTGACAGCTATATGAATGACTGTACATACAGAGGTATCTGTCAATCACTGATGGCTCCGCCCATTGGACTGTTCAGCTCAATGTGCAGAGATGTAAATGAATAAAATACAAATTAGACTACCTGCACACGGTGAGCGCAATATGGCGGTTGTCAACGTCCGTTTTACGTGAGGATGTGAGCCGATTTTCAGGTAGAAACTCCTCGCTGAAACCCCCTCGCGTGTCGCACAATAGAGGATTGGAAGGGTTTCCCCATCGATTTCAATGGTGAACCTCGCACTGCGCTCCCATACACATCACACGACACGCGATGCTTTTAAGGTCCCACTGGAAGCAATGGGCGATGTGCTCCAAGGAACGCAGAAATAAAGAGTACCTTACACGGCCATACGAGGGGCATGGCTGGGCTCACAGCTGGAACCACTGCGGACCCCCACAAGCAGATTCCACATACAGCCACGGGAGCCCGGCAGTATACAGTGTGCTACTAGTTTTTGAATCTTTATTCTTTTTTTTTTTTTACTCTTTGCTTTTTCTTCATTTAAAAAAACAAACAACGTAATAAGGTAGCACTGCCTAAACAGCATTACAACACTCAAACAAAAAAATGAACAACAGGGGAAAGTGAAGAAGAATTTTTACTAAGGGGGTGATTAGGAGGTGAGGGGGTGATCGGGGTGGGGGTGATAGGGATGCGGGGGTGGGGGTGATAGGGATGCGGGGTGGGGGGGGGGGGGGGTGATGGGGGAGGGTGATCGGGGGGGGGTGATCGGTATGCGGGGGGGTGATCGGGGGGGGGCTGATTGGGATGCGGGGGGGGGCTGATTGGGATGCGGGGGGGGGCTGATTGGGATGCGGGGGGGGGCTGATTGGGATGCGGGGGGGGGGGCTGATTGGGATGCGAGGGGGGGGGCTGATTGGGATGCGAGGGGGGGGCTGATTGGGATGCGAGGGGGGGGGCTGATTGGGATGCGAGGGGGGGGGGCTGATTGGGATGCGAGGGGGGGGGCTGATTGGGATGCGAGGGGGGGGGGGGCTGATTGGGATGCGAGGGGGGGGGGGCTGATTGGGATGCGAGGGGGGGGGGTTGATTGGGATGCGAGGGGGGGGGGCTGATTGGGATGCGAGGGGGGGGGCTGATTGGGATGCGAGGGGGGGGGGGCTGATTGGGATGCGAGGGGGGGGGGCTGATTGGGATGCGAGGGGGGGGGGGCTGATTGGGATGCGAGGGGGGGGGGGCTGATTGGGATGCGAGGGGGGGGGGGGCTGATTGGGATGCGGGGGGGGGGGCTGATTGGGATGCGGGGGGGGGGGGGCTGATTGGGATGCGGGGGGGGGGGGGCTGATTGGGATGCGGGGGGGGGGGCTGATTGGGATGCGGGGGGGGGGGCTGATTGGGATGCGGGGGGGGGGGGCTGATTGGGATGCGGGGGGGGGGGGCTGATTGGGATGCGAGGGGGGGGGGCTGATTGGGATGCGAGGGGGGGGGGCTGATTGGGATGCGAGGGGGGGGGGCTGATTGGGATGCGAGGGGGGGGGGGCTGATTGGGATGCGAGGGGGGGGGGGCTGATTGGGATGCGAGGGGGGGGGCTGATTGGGATGCGAGGGGGGGGGCTGATTGGGATGCGAGGGGGGGGGCTGATTGGGATGCGAGGGGGGGGGGCTGATTGGGATGCGAGGGGGGGGGGCTGATTGGGATGCGAGGGGGGGGGGCTGATTGGGATGCGAGGGGGGGGGGGCTGATTGGGATGGGAAGGGGGGGGGGCTGATTGGGATGGGAAGGGGGAGTGATCGGGATTCCCTCGGGAAAGGTGTCCGAATTTTTTTTTTTTCCCCAATTCATGCCATTTGGAAAATGAAGATCATCAGTATGTTATACGGCACCACTGAAAACTACAGCTTGTCCCACGATCTGTCCTGGAGACCCCAGATGTGAGCTGTATTCCATGCTCCACACCCTGTGAGCACCCTGGCGCCTCCTCTGGGACGCTGAGAGGAAGGCCGCCTGCAGACGACGCGGGATTTCCGCCGCTGAAAGCCTGCATAGGAGTGCATTACAATACGCACTCCTATGCAGACGGCCGCGGTTTGGCCGCGCGAAATCTCGCGCGGCAAACAAACCGCGGCATGTTCTAATTTTGTGCGGAGCACGCACTCACCTGGCCGCCGGCTCCGGTCTGCGCATGCGCCGGCTGCGCGGCAGCCGGCACATCAAAGAGCCGGGGCCGCCAGGCGCGGGTGAGTACGCGCTCGCCCCTGCAGGCTCTGGGGTCGGATCGCGCGGCGAGATTTCTCGCTGCCGGATTACAATCAGTGCCCGGGTATTGGCCACCCGCAGTTCCGCCTTCCACCCCATTTTTAACCCTTCCCCTCCCGCACTGCGAACCGTTCATCTTCTCTCCATGCTGCTTCCTGCGCCCCAGGACTACAACTCCCGCGATGCTTTGCACCGCGTAGGGCGTGTCCACGGGCGCGCGGCCAATAGTTTGACCGCTAACACTAGTTTTCATTTGAATGACAGCGGGCTGAGCCAATCAGCGGCGAGCAAGCCGGAAATACTGGGGAAGGGGAAAAATGGCGGATGTTTGCGCTGACAGGGTGAGTATATATAGAGCTGTATACAGAGGCAGGGCGGGTAATGGCTCCTTATAAGGAGGGGTGACCAGGGAACAGAGCTGTGTGTGGCCCTCCGGGGCCCCTGCTGTGTATCTGCTCTATCACTATGGTAACTGGGTGTTGCCGGATGAGTCGTCCCCCAGCTGATTGTGGTCATGGTGCGAATATTTGATTCCAGAGGTTGTACATCTGTAAGCCCACATAGTATGGGAGGTAAGTGGCCGCGGTGCGGTGAAAACTGCGCCAATGCTGTCAGAGTGGTCTGCATACAACGTGACTCTAAATAACTGCATGGAAACGGGCGATTTCCCAGAAAACCGTGCTGCCGAGTGATTTGGCGCAGTCTGGGCGCTCTGCGGCGGCGGCTCCACGGTCACGCTGAGGTGTGATTGGTTTTAGATGCGTTTGCAGTGTTTACGGGTGAAGCGTGTAAATATCTCGCCTAGAACCCCATCAAAGCCGCAGCGTCCGGTGATGGCGGGGCGTCTGGTTACACACTTGTGGCTCCTCCCACATCGGAATGGCGTCCGCACGGCTGTGTGATTCTACTGACAATAACCCAGTTTTATCTGCAAAACCGGCGATTAACGGTTAATGCGGAGCCATAAATCACGTAGCGAACAATTGGCGCCTGCGGCCTGTTCATACGGGCAGAGAAATCTCACCATTGTGCATCGTCGAGGCGTTCGTTCTCTGCAGCAGTGATGGCGAACGACTAAACGACCGCTGTACGAACAATGATGTCCCTCGGGGCCGCAGATACGGGGCAACTATTCAAATCGTGTAAACACGGCCGGCGGTTGAACGCCGAGTGAGAATTTGTTTGCGTCTCATTCGTCTATTTAATCCAGGCATAAACCTAATCGCTTGCACCTCGTTGCGTGTGAAGAGCGAGCGGTCAGTCGTTCGCAGTCCGCGGCG
The DNA here is from genome assembly GCF_035609145.1 of Eleutherodactylus coqui. NCBI lineage: Eukaryota > Metazoa > Chordata > Amphibia > Anura > Eleutherodactylidae > Eleutherodactylus > Eleutherodactylus coqui. The sequence goes on from NC_089844.1 coordinate 164,190,395, forward strand.
TGGGGAATAGAAACGATAAGCAAACACAGTGTGAACGATTTTTTTTCTCCCGGTATCACGAGCAGCGGAGTTTATTAAGGCGCCATCACTGGCGTCTCCTCCCATCTGAGTCCGGTCACAGGTTGTAATAAGTGAACTCGCACCCGTCCAAATAAATGGCGCGATGAAGGCAGCCGTCTGACTGATGGTCCATGTAAGGAGAAAAATAAACCGCAGCGCGTCCGCTTCATGGATAAGCACGGACGGGTAATGTCCGCTCTCACGCAGTATGTGGATGCGTGCTTTCTGACGTAAGCTGCGCCAGAGAATGCGGCCTCAGACTCCGGAGGGTCTTGCAGTCGCTTGTAGAGATTCCATTTTTCTCCGTGGGGACAGAAGCTCTATGTGACGGACACAGTCAGGAGTTTTGGTGCAGCTGTAGAGTCTGATCCTTGGGGTCCGCTCACATGGGGGGGATCCGTGCCAGGAATCTGAAGCCGCTCTGCCACGTTAGCTGTGTGGCCGCGGGTCTGGCCCCCGAGGCCGCCCGCCCGCGGTGGCTGTGTGGCCGCGGGTCTGGCCCCCGAGGCCGCCCGCCCGCGGTGGCTGTGTGGCCGCGGGTCTGGCCCCCGAGGCCGCCCGCCCGCGGTGGCTGTGTGGCCGCGGGTCTGGCCCCCGAGGCCGCCCGCCCGCGGTGGCTGTGTGGCCGCGGGTCTGGCCCCCGAGGCCGCCCGCCCGCGGTGGCTGTGTGGCCGCGGGTCTGGCCCCGGAGGCCGCCCGCCCGCGGTGGCTGTGTGGCCGCGGGTCTGGCCCCGGAGGCCGCCCGCCCGCGGTGGCTGTGTGGCCGCGGGTCTGGCCCCGAGGCCGCCCGGCCGCGGTGGCTGTGTGGCCGCGGGCCTGGCCCCGCGGCCGCTCTCCCACAGCCCACTTCTTACTGCAATTAGCTCTGCGGTACAACACTCCTATTGCTCGCAGACCTGCGCTTAAACGCAGTGTTTCTAACGCAGCGATTTTCACACGGTCTGCTCTATTTTTACACATTTGAGCGGGTTTTTTTACCGCACCATCACAATGACGGGGTGTTAATTAACGCTGTACAACGCGTTCAGAAACACGGCTCAAAATGGCTTAAATGCTACATGTGGGCAAATCTACATGCGGCTTCCCAATGTCGTTTCCGCATGAAGAACTGACAGGTCCATTTTTTTTTCTTGCAACATGGATAACCCTCGTACGAACTGCGGCCCAGATTGCCATCGGTGCTAAAATGGCGTGGATTCTGGCGCTGAATCTGCGACAAAAATACTGTGCTGGACGGACCCCGAGGCTGTATTTCTGCTGCAGGTTCACACATGTTAGTTCCACTTAAGCGGGGTTAATCTATGTACTATGTGAACCGCGGCACGGATTCCCGTTGCAATCAGTAACACATAGAAAACGTGTAGATTGTGGCGCAGCGCAGGTCAGATCCGCTGCGGGCTTTTCTTTTTTCTGCTGCCAGTGGATTTGTTTTAGGCCGGCTGTCCACGGACGTTGCAGTATCCTGCGGCCACCGCCCGGGAGCAGGAGCCGGCAGATGGATCTCCGCTGTCAGCCTATTGACAGATAGGCTGACTGCTGCGAATCGCGGCAATTCGCAGCATGCTGTGAATTGCCGTCCGCTAGCGGAGAATCGCAATGATTCTCCGCTCGTGGACACAGGGCCGTCGCTTTCCATGGCAACGCTATAGCAAGCTTCCGACGGCGTGATTCGCTGGCAATTTACCGCCGGTGAAATCATGCCCTAAGGTCGGCTTCCTATTGCGGAATCTGCGCTCAGCGTCCGCACGGAGAACCCGCAGCAAATCTCAAGCATTGAAAGGAATCTACTTACGTTTTTTGCTCGCAGCTTGTGGATACGAACTGCGTATTCCGCGAGCGGAGGGAAAATCACAGCATGCTCTATTTTGCTACGGACTCTGCACGGACGGCCTCCGTTGAAGTCAATGGAGGCCGTCCGACCGGCAGCTCACATGTAATTCACATTGTGTGTGGGCAGCGGGTATCCGCGTCATTGCTAAGAGATGGCACACGGAATGCAAACATTAAAGAAAAACTGTACTGCGAATGGCCGCCGCGGTTTTCCGTAATACAGAAACGCCGGGTCTCCGGTTGTGTGAAGCCGGCCTAATCTCCTTGAGGAGATGGTCTGATGGGGCAGGGTGGGCAGGCTGCAGGGCAGGTCGGGGTACACAGCAGACGGGCATGTACTAACCAGCCTTACTTTGTTCAGCAGAGCGATGACAGTAGCGACAGTGACGTCGCGGTGGTGATGCCGCAAAGGGCGAAACGCCGCAGGATCCTCCAAAGAACGACTCCCATCACAGCGTCCGTGTACTCCAACAAGGTAGGATAAACATGGGGGTCCGCATGCTCCCCCAGCTGCAGAATGGCAAGGGACCGGTTTTAAGACAATGGCGCAGTATTCAGCTGCTGGGGGGGGGATGATTATAATAAAGTGTAATGGGAAACGGCAAGTGGAATATATGAAATTGCTCTGCATGGGCTCTTAAAGGGGTGGTCACGCAACATAAGTTATTCTGTGCCCACAGTATAGTGGTAACTTGCTTATCTGTGGGGATCCCGCTGCTTTGACCTTCACTGATCCTCAGAGTGCAGCTCTGGAGCGTCCTGAAGCTTAAAGGGGTTGTCTCACGCCGAAATGGTTTTTTTTATTCAATAGGCCCCCCGTTCGGCGCGAGACAAACCCAAGGGATGGGTTAAAAAAAAAGTGTATTACTTACCCGAATCCCCACGCTGCGGCGACTTCTTTCTTCCTTTACCAAGATGGCTGCCGGGATCTTCACCCACGATGCACCGCGGGTCTTCTCCCATGGTGCACCGTGGGCTCTGTGCGGTCCATTGCCGATTCCAGCCTCCTGATTGGCTGGAATCGGCACACGTGACAGGGCGGAGCTACGAGGACCAGCTCTCCGGCACGAGCGGCCCCATTCACCAGGGAGAAGACCGGACAGTGCAAGCGCGTCTAATCGGGCGATTAGACGCTGAAATTAGACGGATCCATGGCGACGGGGACGCTAGCAACGGAGCAGGTAAGTGAATAACTTCTGTATGGCTCATAATTAATGCACGATGTATATTACAAAGTGCATTAATATGGCCATACAGAAGTGTATACCCCCACTTGCTTTCGTTAGACAACCCCTTTAAGGGGACCTTTGCACTCTTACCAATCTGCTGCAGGTTTTTCATAGTGGAAAACCCACTGCAGGCGCGCCAAAAATCCAGTCACCAATTGTGCACCTAAATGTTGTGGTTTTGCAGCGGATCTGCGGTGGGTTGAACACTTGTAGTTTAAGGTTAAAATCTGCAGCATAAATGGTTGTGGAAATCTCCGCAGGGCTCATGCTGTACATGCTGTGGCAATTCAGCTTTGTGTGAAGCCGCCCTAACGGTTCAAGCACTCGGCTATCACCAGCGGTCCTGTTGAAGTGATTGGAGCAGCAGTACACATGTGCATCCTCCAGAGCTGCGCTCTCCGGATCGGAGGGAGTCCCAGCAGTCAGACCTCCACCGATCTGCAAGCTGTCCTCTATTTTGTGGGCATGGGATAACTTGTGTTAGTGGGATAATCCCTTTAGTGATGGCGGCTTCCTGGCCATGGTGCCACAGCGAAGGTTTGTAGGATTCCCCTATGTCAGTCAGGACTATCAGATTGGACAGAGCCAGGGGAAGCCCTCTGGTACAGTGAAGCAATGCATCTGTGATCAAGAGCTCATTTTACAAAAAGGTACTTCCCACAAACTATTAGTTTTGGCATTTCTTTCTGGATGGGATGTGATAAACACCTCAATCACACTTTGCTCTGTCTGCTTCCAGGTGAACAGTTCTCTGAAGCTGATGCCCGATAACCTTAGCGCTCTGGCTGAGATGGAGAAGGAGCTACAAAAGAAGCAGGGCTGTGAAGGTGAGCGCTGAGAAGCCGGTGGATGGTGCGACGGAGTGCTGGCCGTGTGTACACTGGACAGTTATTCAGATTTTTTGAACGATAATCTGTGTAAGAGCCCCAAGTCTGGCTAGATATGAAGGGTGAGGCCACACGATGCTTCTGGACACTTGTGGGCAAGCCCTGCCCACCTACCAGTGCCAGTGGCGGTAGGACTTTGCAGTAAGATCATGTGGCCATTAGCCACCACACATGGGTGGGTTTTGGCCTCTTGCAGCATTGGACCATAGCCTTAGTCAAAGCCTCTGGGTACAAACAACCCGATGAGGGTCAGTGATGGTGTTCAGAGGGCAGTAATGAAACCTACCCTCTGTTATAGTGGCAATAAAGACTCTACCGCTGGGTCAATAATATTGGATGGAGTAGGGGGGATTGGGTGTCTCCGTATGGTAGGAGAGAGACTTCTTGTAAGTAGGCTTTTTTTTGGGAGTGGGGCAACAATTGGACCACCCTGATGACAGACATCTGTTATGGGGAGCAGTGAACACTTTCTGTAGATGAAGTGCACTTTGGGGGTCCTCTTCTGATAATGCCCCCTCTCAGCTGTCTGAACCTCATTGGTTATTTGCCCCCTTAGATCTGGAGTGTGAAGCGGTCGTTGAGCCGCCACCTGTACCGCAGGTTATCGCCACGTATGACCTGTCTGACAGTGAAGACGTAGTGAACGAGAAGGCTGCCCCGTGTGAGAGGTAAAGCCCCGCTTCCCCTGCCGCAGCGGTAACACAGGGGTCATTCTATCATCACCATCCACTGACACCCGCTGCTTTTATAGACTACGAGACTCTTCTCCGTCTCCGCCCCCGACCCCAAAGACTCCAGCGAGGAAGAGGAAAACCACCAGGGTGAACCGGAAGATAAGGTACAGTCCTGGTAGGATGTGCGGAGCGCCGGGGACTTCTGCCGGTAACCCATGTCTTCTCTCACCAGGGAGATGGAAGCGCGCCTCCAGGATCTCGACACGGTTGTGTCTCCTTTCCGTAACTCGGCCTGTGATGACAACGATGTGATTGTGTTGGGGAGCAGTCCGCCGCCGGAGGTGACCATAAAAGTGCGCCGCAGGGGGAAGATCTTCAGGATTAACGTCCGACCTGTGAGTAGAGGAGCCCTCCTTATGATTAAAGGGTTGTACAACCGGTACATATTCTACTCTGTCCACAACTGTATAACTTGCTGATCGGTGAGGGTCTCCCCTTTGAGCACTGATCTAGAGAACGGGACTCCGGCGTGCTGCTCGGACTGTCACAGTGGGGGTTCCTTCTTCCCCCACAGTGACATGACTGTGAATGGAGTCCATCGTTCCAATGGGGCTGATGGAAATATCCCATCGGGTGCCGCTTGGGTATCTTCGGAGTCCCAGGAACCAGCACTCCAGTCTTCTCACTGTAGGGGGCTCTGAACCCCCGTTCTCTATCGGCTCTACTGTGGTGAGACCCCCACCAATCGGCAAGTATTCCTTTATCCGGTGAGGAGGGTAAGTTGTGACTGTGGTACAACCCCTGTAATAGTATGGCCATCCCAGCATACACCTTACAGAATTAACCCCATTAAAGGTTTCAGCCATCAGTCAATGCCATTATAGGATTTATGTTACAGACCCCCCCCCCCCCCCCCCCCCCCCGACCTATACATTCTCCTGCCCTGGCTGTCCGTGTTTACTAACCTTATAGCATTATGGTGGGCACGCATGGTCACTGTGCCCCTGTATAACTCTATGGGTGTCTGTGCCATCCTGGTGGAGGGGGTGATATTTTTTTAAATCAGTGGTGGGGGGGTCATCCCTAACGTGCCATCTGTTCTCAGACAGACCCCCTGCAGAAGTTGGTGGACTCTGTGGCATCGCGGCTGGAGGTCACCGCTTCCCAGATATTGTTGCTCCGTGGTGACGAGGAACTTGATATCAAGGAGACCCCACAATCTCTGAACCTCACCGTAGCCGACATCGTAGGTAAGATCACACTTGACCAGATGCAGGAAGATCGTGTCTTTCTGCTCCTCCCATCTTATGGCCCAATATCCACAGGCAAATTTGATTTGGGAAATCCGCAAATCAATCCACCCATGGAGAAGCATGGGCGTCCGCAAATGGATTAAAAGCATGCAGATTGGAGTTACGGACCTTTTGGTCCGAAAAACAAATCGCAGCATGCTCCAATTTTCTGCGGATCCCACAGGGATAGCTTCCATTGAGGTCAATGGAAGATGTCTGATCCGCTGCGGACACTGGCCACGGGCACAGGCGCATTCCGTGTGGGATTTCCTACACAGAATCCGTGTGTGCCGTGGACATGAGGCCTATTACATCTTCTGTGTTCTGGAGACAACGGCTGGGCCAGAAACATCTTGGCTGCATGTGGTGGCCATAGCTGGACATGGAGAAGGGAGGACATATAGTCTCTGGGCTCTAGAACAGTGGACAGACGCCTGCTGGTGCTCGAGGGGTGGGGTGGATATAATAGGGGGGTACATCCTGTGTTTCATAGTCTGATGTTCTTTACAGATTGCGTGATCCACTCTGCCTCCAGCGAACAAGGATCAGATGACCAGTCCAGTGGGAAGATCTGTCTCAAAGTCCAGGGGAAGGACAAGGAGTCCCACCTCAGCATCACCGTTGGAATGGTAAGAGAACCTATGAAGGGTCGTTGCCGTAAAACCGATGGGGTGTGGTCATCGAGCCATTTGAACTACAATCTCCTATCAAGTACTGACCATCCGCCTGGCCAAATTCTCTGTCCAATTAGTTGAGAATTTCATATAAGCTTCAGAGCCTATGTAATATAAGCAGGAGCGTTCTAAGAGGAGCTGCTGATATGTCACATGACTTCCGGAGACCTTTACATCCTAATAAGTGCTGGAGTGTTATAAGTAGTAGCTGATATGGGTCACATATAACCGCCATAGACATTTCTGTCATATGACTGATATCAGCAGCTCCTGTTATAACGCTCCAATGCTGATCTAACCCCTAGAGACATTTAAATCCATATCGGTGTTGGAGCGTTATAAGTAGCTGATAAGTGTCACCTATAACCTCCAGAGACATTTACGTCATATGACTGATATCTGCGTCTCCTCTTCTAAGTGGCTCTGGGTGTTATATCCGCACTGCAGCGTTATATTATAGACCTGTGATAATTGGTCTGTTCTTGATCTCTATTTCTACAGAATGAACCTCTCCAGTCCCTGATGGATCAATACAAAGCCGCCATGGGCCTCTCCAAAAACATCTGCTTCATGTTCGAAGGGCAGAAGCTGAAGGGCAGGAATACACCGGATGAACTTGGCCTGGAGAGCGATGATATCATAGAAGCCTGGGCATGACGAAGCGGGGCGTAGATCTGCAATACTTGCACATAAGAGAGGAGACTGGCTGTATGGCTGATACAGGAATGCTATATCTGGCTGTACAGCATCTGGTCATACGGACAAACTCGATTCCAGACTTTTGCCCTGTATTGAGTCAACTATTAACTCTTAGAACCCTCATCAGCTATAAAGACACTTCAGGGTTAATTTGGAGGGTTTGTGCCGAATTATTTTTGCTACTTCTTGTATATAACTTAAGGTTTTCATAAATTAGCAACTTTTAGTCTTCCCTTTTTATAAGTAATAAAGAGCTGCTCAGTGTTGGTGCGGGCTGTGAGCATCAGTGCTGTCCTCCTCCGACGGGCACGGCCCCACCAAACAGCACCACAAACTAGGGCTGCTGTCACCTGCTGAAGCTCAGTCTGTAAATCTGACTTTCTGCAGTCTGTGGTGCGTTCTCTCACATTTTCAGATGGCACACGGACCTCACCAGGTGATAACGGGGGCGATGGTGAGTATAAGGCCCAATGCACACCGGTGGATGTTTGCTGTGGATGCCGCAGCAATGTCCGGCCATAGCATGCAACGTAAAATAATATTTATACCTTCCTTTAAAGAGGCTGCCCGCTTACCAGGCAACATGTCCCTTTAGTGCCTGCTGTGCTGAAAGAAGAGGAAGTAGATTTGCCCCTACTGTGCTCCCGGCAAATGTCATCAGGCGACCGCTGCAGTGACATGGTTCGATACTCCTGGCATCGTGGCACTGATACCAGAATGAGCAGTGATGCTGCTGTGGTCACAACAAGTGCCAGGGCAGAGGACGGGTAGGTGCACTTTTTCTTAGCATAGTAGGTGCTAAAGGGAATCCTATTGACAGGTAATTGGACAACCCCTTTAAGCAGCGTGGTCCCCCTTCACCCATAGGGCCATGTTTTGTTTAGTATGCAGTGTATGCTATGGGTTGAAGCAACCACTCCAGACGTCTTCAGCTCGTCCTGAAGTACTTCAGATGTTGTACGTGATTTCTCTGCCACATTTTGAACTAACTTCATTGGGTTCTCATCAGTTTTCCTCTTCCACCACACCCTGGAAAGTTCTGGACTGTTCCATGACTTTTGGCTAACCTTTGAAACTGCTGAGGCTTTTGGAGAGGGTCTTGCGCCCTTTACACTGCCAATGTAGCTCTATACAATTGAGTTTGCAGGGTCTTCCCACAGATGGGATGCAACGGGCAGTGTGCGTTTATTTCCACAGTCTAGAGTGAAGAACGGGTTTCCTAGATCTCTTTGGATCGTGTGCTGCTGTGCCTACAGTGCCCAATATTTCCTACATGACAGATGGCACAGGGATGGCTACAGTATGCTATCAAATGGCTCATCTGTCACCTTGTGCAGGGAATAATGGGACTAAAGGTCCTTTTTTCTTTTTTTCTTTTTGTTTTTTTTGTTTACATGGCCTGGTATGAGCCAGATTAGCGATGATCAACAACATCGCGGTGCTTTAACCCCTAAGGCCTTCACACGGGCGACATGGCATTGTCGTGAGAAAATCGCAGTGCTATGGCATCGCTGCACCTTCTCGTGGCAATACCGCAATTCTGTGGGGGGGATGTAATTCGTGCCATTCATCGAGCACTTGCTTTGATTAGCTAAGCGTCAGCCAATCACAGCCAGCGCTTCCAGGGGGGTGGGAGGTTTCAATTTCCGGCCAGAAGAGAAGCAGGGCCGGGACCTGGGGAGAAGCTGCGGTGGCAGAGAGCTCTTCTAAGGTGACGTATGCCTGTTTTTTACCCTGCAGCCAGGGCTTAGATTTAGCTTTGACAGTAGGATTTGTTACCCATGTTTTCATGCGATGCATCAGGGAGGTAAGCTCCATGGGGAAACATGGGCTACAAAACCTCACGAGTCGCAGGCGTATCGCCGGACCCGCAAGGTTTTTGTGTTGCGATGTTTTGTGGCATGCGACAACCCATGTGTGAAGGAACCCATAGGAAAGCAGGGGCTTCACATACATGCGATTTGTAGCAACACAACAAAATTGCGCGACTTTGTCGCCCGTGTGAAGAACGCAAGTCAGTTTTTTTTTGTAGATTATGAATTTCAAATGTAAATAAACTTGACCCAGAACTTTGTTAGTTTACATGGAGCCCGTCAGCTTGACCATGGTGTCCAAACTGCAGCCGTCATGTGATGGGGCAGGAGGAGCCGAGCGGATGGCTTTATTCACTTATATCGCTGCTCATTCTGAGCTGAACGGTCCAATGGGCGGAGCTAGCAGTGGTTAGCTGTTCTCGGTGTAGGACTACATCCAGGGGTCGAGCACTGACAGGACCGCCTATTGAACTGTTCAGCTCAGACACTGACTCTTTCCCATAGCACTATATATCGGTCCGGCCGGGCACCTCCTGCTCCACAGGATGCCGGCAGTTTGACAGCATTTTTGAGCTGACAACGAGGAAAAAAACGATATCATCGCTGTTTTTGTGATGTATTCACAGTGTGGTATACGTATTACGTTACCGCTTTATTCTGCAAATCATTACAATTAGAACACCAAATTTATAGAGGTTTTATTAAATTTTACCACTTTTACACAATAACCACTTTTTTGTATTTTTTTTTAATAAAAACAACCTGGCCCGACCATCCAGGACCAGAGTACTTTTTTATTTTAGTCGCCAGCGCTGCATCAGGCCTGGTTTCTGTGGGCCAACTTAGTTTAGTGGCACTGTTTTGAGGTATATATGACTTTTAGGCCTTGTTCAAACGGGCGCCAGTCACGTGATTTTTCTCGCGGTGCAACAATGCTACAGATCGCATGTATGTGAAGCCCCTGCTTTCCTATGCGTTGCTTCACACTTGCAATGTCTTGTAGCATGCGACATTGCAGGTTTCGTGATATGCCCGCAACTGCTGAGGTTTTGTAGCCCAGGTTTCCCTATGAAGCATGCCTCGCTGTTGCATCGCATGAAAATGCAGAAAGACTACTGTCAAAACCCTAGCGGCAGTTTAAAAAAAAACAAAACATCACCTCAGAGGTCCTGTCTTCTCCCCTGAAGCTCTCTGGCACTTGCTGGAAGTCTTCTGCCAGCCCTTCCTGGATTGCAGGATCAAAATCCCCGCCTCCAGGAAGGGCTGGCTGTGATTGGTTCATGGAGCGCCAGCTCTGATTGGAAGGGCTGGCAGAAGACCAGTGCTGGAGGAGATGACAATGCCTCTTAGGTGATGTGGGTTTTTGTTTTTCCTGCAGCTAGGGCTTGTTTGTAGGGTAAGATTAATATTTCAAGCCACCCCACCCCCTGAAAGTTGCAGCAGTACAAAAGCTTTCGGTTCGGGTCACACGGGGCAGAATTGCCACGGAATTTCTGAGCACTCTTTCTGCACGGAAATTCCGCCGGAAATCTTAAGCCTGAGACTAACCAGCAAAGTGGATGAGATTTGCGAAAATGTTGACCACGTCGTGGCCAAGCTGCAACTAGCACGCCGCGCTGAATTCAAAGCTGCAGCATGTCAATGGTATCGCCGGTTCCACTGCTGGCTCTCTATGGGGACAGATGGCCACAGTGGAATAAGCCGCTCTCAAAACCGGGGCCAAAACGCGTGGGACTTCAGCTGTGGAAATATCGCTGAATTTCCGTGCAGTTCTGCGGCCAGTCCGCAGGATTTATGCCCCGTGTGAACCAAGCCTTACTCTGCTGACAGTTTATTGGCTGGTTGCAACCTGTTTACACAGAACAATGTGAAGAAACGGAAGACTACTGTCCTCCACAACCCTGCCAAGGAGAGCGCCGCCCTACAGCTGGACAGAAGAACTACAGCAACCTAAAGGGGAACACACACTTCCTCCTCCAGCAGGTCACGGGGCCTGGGAACAAGGAGCTGGTGATTGGTGCAGCCGTTAACCCCTTAAGGACATGGCCAATTTTGGATCAAGGGACAATGATTTTTCAAAAGCTATAACCTTTAATTCATCCGTCCCCGTCTATATGAGGGTCTGTTTTTTTTCTGTGGCAAACCTATAGTTTTTATTGGTGCCAGTTTTGGGTGCATATGATGTATTGTAAAAAAAAAAAATATTTTTGAGAGCAGGGAGAGAAAACACATCAATTCTACCTGTGAGGGTTTTTTACATTGTGATCATACCGAGAGAGTTTTTTTTTTTTTAGGTTTTTCCCATTTTGCACAACAAAAACCCTTTTTTGGGGGGAATTTTTTTTTCCTACATTATTGTATTCAAAGTCCCATAAAACTTTAATTTTTCCATGGCCTGAGCTCTGGGAAGGATTTTTTATTTCTATTATGTTTAATCAGTTTTTATTCACGTTTTGCGAATATTATAAAACAAACAATAGCAAAAAGGTCTCACAGGACCATATAAATGGATGAAATCGGTAACCTTAACATTTTCTTATGTGCTTTCAGAACACAGTTCATACATTTCTCCTTTTTGATTCTGTAATTTGGTAATTTTTTGCATGACGAGCTGAAATTTTTATCTGAACCATTTGGGGGCTAAAAAATAAAGAAAAAAAATAGCAATTAAAGTAAAAAACAATGTATCATCCATGTAAAACAAAAACCACTCACCCAGCATCAGCAGGTGGAGAACCGGGAGCAGAAGGCAGTAACCAGCAGTACAGAGAAAGCATGAGTGTTCGCTGCAGCCACTCGGGCCGCTAGCTGCTGGGGGTGACCTAGCCTTACTACGGAAACTAAAAAAAGTCCAAAGACCTACTCCGCCTGTAACTATACCCCTGGACATCCTGTTTAAATGGTTTCCTGTAGTCTCTATCTTCTCTTGACCTAAAGTATCGCTGCTCGTAATAATCGTCTTGGTCCGACTCCCGGTCTGGGTAGACCTCTCTGCTCCTAGAACGGGACGCTCTTCTTCTTTCCTTCTTGTATGCCCCCGCAGTCCGGACTGTTTTAGAATGAGTTAGTTCGTTGGAAGATCCCCTTCGGGTCTCAGCACTTCGTCTTTCCAATACGTCATCGATGTCCTGACTGTCCGGTCCTGAAGACTCTCTTGAACCATAAGACGCCAACTGGATTTCTTCGTTGGCAAAATCCACCTGCACGCTGTTCCCCCCGATCTTCTCCCTCTTGGTCTCTTTTAACGCTGCTAGGGCAAATTCCATCTCGCTGTAGAGAATCAGGGCCGTGCCTTTAAGGCGCTCATACACCACCTTAAGCACGGACCCGTAACGGCTAAAATGGGCCGTTAGGTCCTGCTCGGTGACACTTGGGGTCAGCCCATCTATCCACAGGCAGTTGGAAGGCATGCTCTTCCCAAAACCAAGCTTCAGCCGTTTCTTTCCCAGATATTCGCCGTCCATCTTCTTAATGGCTTGACAGACGCTTGTAATATCGCAGTACTGCAAAAACGCGTACAGAGGAACTTTATTCACCTTCTTAATTTCAATATTCAAAATCTCCCCAAATCTCTGAAAAACGTTGTGTAGATCGAGGGGGGTTGTGGTTTTCGGTAAGTTGCCGATGAAGAGAGTCCTAGAGGCCTTGGGGTGAAATTCATCTATTCGCTCATCCAAAGGCCGTAATTCGTTTTCGCTTTGCGTTTCTGGTCCGCCCCAAGCGGTCACTTCTATCTGCCTTCCAAAGAACAGTTTGCCTTTCGAGGCACTCAGTACTTGCTCCTGATCTTCTTGCTGTCTGAAGAAGACCAGACCGTATCGCTCCTCCGATACCCCATGGATCTGCACGGACGAGACTTTTCCGGACTTCTTGAACTCATGAAAAAGTCCATCTTTAAGGCTTGTATCTGTCGAGCGCACAGGGAGATTCCCTACTTTGATCCCAAAACTCTGATAAGGTTCATCATTATCCGGAGGGAAAGGAGATGCGGCGTGCACGGACCTCGCTGGAGACTCGTCACTGGAATCACCACTAGGCAGTCTACTCCGTGAGCCGCTGGGTGACCTGGCAGACCTAGAAGCTTGGCTGGCCAGCCGTGAATGAGGTGAGCGACTCCTACTGTGCCGGTAGCTCCGTTTAGGCCGGCGGCCGCGTCCCTCCCTTGGAAAGTCATTTTTGTAACTATCCCTACTAGACGGTATACTCCACGAGCCGCTGGGAGATCTGGCGGACCTAGAAGCCTGGATGGGCAACTTATGAGTGGATGACTGGGATGAATGAGGGGAGCGACTCCTACTGTGCCGGTAGCTCCGCTCAGGCCGGCGGCCGCGTCCCTCCCTTGGAATGTCATTTGCGTAAATATCCCTACTAGACGGTATACTCCATGAGCCGCTGGGTGATCTGGCGGACCTAGAAGCTCGGAGGACCAGCTTATGAGGGGACGACTGGGATGAAGGAGGGGAGCGACTCCTAGTGTGCCGGTGGCTCCGTTCAGTCCATCGGCCTCGTTTGTCATTTGTGTAAATATCCCTACTAGACGGTATACTCCATGAGCCGCTGGGTGATCTGGCGGACCTAGAAGTTCTGAGGGCCAGCCTATGAGGGGAAGACTGGGATGAAGGAGGGGAGCGACTCCTGTGTCGGTAGCTCCATTCAGGCCGGCGGCCTCGTCCGTCCCTTGAAATGTCATTTCTGTAACTATGAATGGACAATGGAAACCGCTCGCGGCTCCTAGACTCATAACGAGGGTCAGGAGCATCAGGCCGGCCTGGACTCCGACCAGGAGGATAGTATATTCCACTTTGGAAGGCCCGGTCATAGGGGTCTCGTAAGTCCTGATCATAGAGTCGTGTCCGTTCAGTCCCTCGGGGTTCATGGTGGCCGTAGGCGTTATGTTCATAAGAACGCTTCCGTGTTTCAGAAGCCCCATCACGTCTCCGCTCAGAACGTCCTTCCCATGCATGAAGCAATCCGTAAGTTGGCCGACCTCCACCACCGCCTCTGAGACCAGAAACCTCGCTACTATCAGAAGTTATGGAAGCCGTCTCATCCGCTCCCGGTTGTTTGTAATCCGTCCGGAGGTCTCGCTTCCCCAGTCTATTGGCAGCATTGTTTGCCTTCCGTGCACTTTTAACATCCACAAAATCCACGAAGGCGGCCGCACCGCCGCCAGATGTGCGCTGAGGTAACATACGGACACTTTCCACGTGGCCGTAGCGTCTGAAATGCTCTTTAATCTCGTCCTCTCGCACGTTCTCGGGTAAATTCCCCACCCACAGGTGCCTGGTTTCCCGGACCATGCTGGCTCGGTGTCCCGCTCATGCAGAGGGAGGTAGGGTGAGGCGGGCCGCGGAGTGCAGCACTGGCGTGCAGGCAGCTTGAGATCTCCGGATTTGCTCGGTTTCTCTGCACCGCCGTGTCCGCTTCGGCGCCGACACTAGTTCTGCGCATGCGCTGCGGCCACCGTGCCGTTACACGCTTGTGACGTTGCGTTCCACGATGCGTTCCACGTGACGCTGCGTTACAGAGAGTGTTCCACCGTGTGGAGGGAGGGGGAGGATACAATTAAACAACATGTGACCTGACAGTAGACGCTGTGAGGGGTGGTGAATTGTCTGCCTAACCAGTTTTGTATGGTGGTATATTGTCATAGAGGAGGCAAGGGGGAAACAAGGCAGGGATATCTGTGTACTAAGATGACTCAATAATGGTATAGTCGGGAATGAATGAATATTCAAATTAAAATACCTATTAGATAGTAGAACATAGATGGCTACAGATGTAAAACAATGTACAGTATAAAGTATACATAATATAAGTGAGGTTTAAAATCCCCAACCTGCTGTATATTCTAATTCATTCTTGGGGGAAGAAAGGGAGGAAATCAGGAGAAAAAAGCAGGAAAATGTAAATAAGATGACAAAGACGTATCATGTGATGCAATCTTAAGAAATAATAAAGGAATATAAAAGAATATACTGTGTATATATATATATATATATATATATATATATAGTATAAATCATGGATAATAACACTAAATTGATAATATAAAAAATGGCAACCGGTTTATATTTTATATAAAAATTAATGAATAAGTGAGTCGGGGCTTTTTGAAACTGTCAGAAAATATCCGATTTTTCTAGGACTTCATGTAAGGTGTCAGACAACTGATCCAGAACATCTCCGCTGCAAGCGAGAGAAATCTCCACATTCTATTTTTTTTACCCGGTGTGACCCTTAATCCCTCAAAATCATACTGCGCTGGGGGCGAAATGTTTGGAGGCGCTACGCTTCTGAAAACGATTTTTAACGTTTGCCCGGTGTTTGTTTAGCCTTGTTGTTAGAGGGATAGTGGTATGTCTGAGGTTACACGGGCACTCCATCATACTTGTAGTATAAGCAGAGCTGCATCCGATTATGACATTATCGCCCGCAGCTATTTCAATCTTTAGCGTTGTGGCAAATATTGTCAGAACATTTACACCTTTCAGCAATGAAGTAGCAGCATCAATGGTGTAGTAACAGAAAAAAGGAGCTTGTGGAGGCACCATCCTCCTTGTTAGAAAACAAATCCACTTGCCACATTTACACCTTGGCAGGTGGCATTTTAAGGGTCCTCAAGTGTCATGGAGGCTTTTATGCATTCTTGGGTTAACTGGGTGTTGGTAGGATGGGGCCAATATATTTTGCATTGTTTTACCCCAACGAAATATCACAATCGGATTAGTTGGAATATCATCTCACAAGTTACCCATTTTTGGGAGATGATATTCCAACCAATCCGATTGTGATATTCCGTTTGGTAGAAAAATGAGGAATATATTGGCCCCATACACAGTTATCCCAAGAATGCAGAAAAACCTCCATCATGGAACGTCCACACGGAACGCAGGAGTGTGCCGGGCCTCACAAGGGTGAAGCGGAGAGGAGTGTGCCAGGCCTCACAGGGGTGAAGCGGAGAGGAGTGTGCTGGGCCTCACAAGCATGAAACGGAGAGGAGTCTGCCGGGCCTCACAAGGATGAAGCAGAGAGGAGTGTGCCGGGCCTCAGAAGCATGAAGCGGAGAGGAGTGTACTGGGCCTCACAAGCATGAAGCAGAGAGGAGTGTGCTGGGCCTCAGAAGCATAAAGCGGAGAGGAGTGTGCTGGGCCTCAGAAGCATGAAGCGGAGAGGAGTGTGCTGGGCCTCACAAGCATGAAGCGGAGAGGAGTGTGTCAGGCCTCACAAACATGAAGCAGAGAGGAGTGTGCCGGGCCTCAGAAGCATGAAGCGGAGAGGAGTGTACTGGGCCTCACAAGCATGAAGCAGAGAGGAGTGTACTGGGCCTCACAAGCATGAAGCAGAGAGGAGTGTGCTGGGCCTCAGAAGCATAAAGCGGAGAGGAGTGTGCTGGGCCTCAGAAGCATGAAGCGGAGAGGAGTGTGCTGGGCCTCAGAAGCATTAAGCGGAGAGGAGTGTGCTGGGCCTCAGAAGCATTAAGCGGAGAGGGGTGTGCCGGGCCTCACAAGCGTGAAGCAGAGAGTAGTGTGCCGGGCCTCAAAAGCATGAAGCAGAGAGGAGTGTGCCAGGCCTCACAAGCATGAAGCAGAGAGGAGTGTGCCAGGCCTCACGAGGATGAAGCAGAGAGTAGTGTGCCGGGCCTCACAAGCATGAAGTGGAGAGGAGTGTGCTGGGCCTCACAAGCATGAATCAGAGAGGAGTGTGCTGGGCCTCACAAGAATGAAGCGGAGAGGAGTGTGCCGGGCCTCACAAGCATGAAGTTGAGAGGAGTGTGCTGGGCCTCACAAGCATGAAGTGGAGAGGAGTGTGCCGGGCCTCACAAGCGTGAAGCAGAGAGTAGTGTGCCGGGCCTCACAAGCATGAAGCAGAGAGGAGTGTGCCAGGCCTCACAAGGATGAAGTGGAGAGGAGTGTGCTGGGCCTCACAGGCATGAAGTGGAGAGGAGTGTGCTAGACCTCACAAGCATGAAACGGAGAGGAGTTTGCCGGGCCTCATAAGGAGGAAGCAGAGAGGAGTGTGCTGGGCCTCACAATTATGAAGTGGAGAGGAGTGTGCTGAGCCTCACAAGCATGAAGTGGAGAGGAGTGTGCTGAGCCTCACAAGCATGAAGTGGAGAGTAAGTAGTGTGCTGGGCCTCACAAGTATGAAACGGAGAGGAGTTTGCCGGGCCTCCCAAGCACGAAACGGAGAGGAGTTTGCC